>NW_027675497.1:220000-252500 GCF_965601325.2 Salmo salar | reverse complement strand
TCCTCTAGTCCTGTATGGTAGGGAAGGTTCCTCTAGTCCTGTATGTATGGTAGGGAAGGTTCCTCTAGTCCTGTATGGGTAGGGAAGGTTCCTCTAGTCCTGTATGGTAGGGAAGGTTCCTCTAGTCCTGTATGTATGGTAGGGAAGGTTCCTCTAGTCCTGTATGGTAGGGAAGGTTCCTCTAGTCCTGTATGGTAGGGAAGGTTCCTCTAGTCCTGTATGGTAGGGAAGGTTCCTCTAGTCCTGTATGGTAGGGAAGGTTCCTCTAGTCCTGTATGGTAGGGAAGGTTCCTCTAGTCCTGTATGGTAGGGAAGGTTCCTCTAGTCCTGTATGGTAGGGAAGGTTCCTCTAGTCCTGTATGGTAGGGAAGGTTCCTCTAGTCCTGTATGTATGGTGGGGAAGGTTCCTCTAGTCCTGTATGGTAGGGAAGGTTCCTCTAGTCCTGTATGTATGGTAGGGAAGGTTCCTCTAGTCCTGTATGGTAGGGAAGGTTCCTCTAGTCCTGTATGGTAGGGAAGGTTCCTCTAGTCCTGTATGGTAGGGAAGGTTCCTCTAGTCCTGTATGGTAGGGAAGGTTCCTCTAGTCCTGTATGGTAGGGAAGGTTCCTCTAGTCCTGTATGGTAGGGAAGGTTCCTCTAGTCCTGTATGTATGGTAGGGAAGGTTCCTCTAGTCCTGTATGGTAGGGAAGGTTCCTCTAGTCCTGTATGTATGGTAGGGAAGGTTCCTCTAGTCCTGTATGGTAGGGAAGGTTCCTCTAGTCCTGTATGGTAGGGAAGGTTCCTCTAGTCCTGTATGGTAGGGAAGGTTCCTCTAGTCCTGTATGGTAGGGAAGGTTCCTCTAGTCCTGTATGGTAGGGAAGGTTCCTCTAGTCCTGTATGGTAGGGAAGGTTCCTCTAGTCCTGTATGTATGGTAGGGAAGGTTCCTCTAGTCCTGTATGGTAGGGAAGGTTCCTCTAGTCCTGTATGGTAGGGAAGGTTCCTCTAGTCCTGTATGGTAGGGAAGGTTCCTCTAGTCCTGTATGGTAGGGAAGGTTCCTCTAGTCCTGTATGGTAGGGAAGGTTCCTCTAGTCCTGTATGGTAGGGAAGGTTCCTCTAGTCCTGTATGGTAGGGAAGGTTCCTCTAGTCCTGTATGGTAGGGAAGGTTCCTCTAGTCCTGTATGTATGGTAGGGAAGGTTCCTCTAGTCCTGTATGGTAGGGAAGGTTCCTCTAGTCCTGTATGGTAGGGAAGGTTCCTCTAGTCCTGTATGGTAGGGAAGGTTCCTCTAGTCCTGTATGGTAGGGAAGGTTCCTCTAGTCCTGTATGGTAGGGAAGGTTCCTCTAGTCCTGTATGGTAGGGAAGGTTCCTCTAGTCCTGTATGGTAGGGAAGGTTCCTCTAGTCCTGTATGGTAGGGAAGGTTCCTCTAGTCCTGTATGGTAGGGAAGGTTCCTCTAGTCCTGTATGGTAGGGAAGGTTCCTCTAGTCCTGTATGTATGGTAGGGAAGGTTCCTCTAGTCCTGTATGGTAGGGAAGGTTCCTCTAGTCCTGTATGTATGGTAGGGAAGGTTCCTCTAGTCCTGTATGGTAGGGAAGGTTCCTCTAGTCCTGTATGGTAGGGAAGGTTCCTCTAGTCCTGTATGGTAGGGAAGGTTCCTCTAGTCCTGTATGGTAGGGAAGGTTCCTCTAGTCCTGTATGGTAGGGAAGGTTCCTCTAGTCCTGTATGGTAGGGAAGGTTCCTCTAGTCCTGTATGGTAGGGAAGGTTCCTCTAGTCCTGTATGGTAGGGAAGGTTCCTCTAGTCCTGTATGGTAGGGAAGGTTCCTCTAGTCCTGTATGGTAGGGAAGGTTCCTCTAGTCCTGTATGTATGGTAGGGAAGGTTCCTCTAGTCCTGTATGGTAGGGAAGGTTCCTCTAGTCCTGTATGGTAGGGAAGGTTCCTCTAGTCCTGTATGGTAGGGAAGGTTCCTCTAGTCCTGTATGGTAGGGAAGGTTCCTCTAGTCCTGTATGGTAGGGAAGGTTCCTCTAGTCCTGTATGGTAGGGAAGGTTCCTCTAGTCCTGTATGGTAGGGAAGGTTCCTCTAGTCCTGTATGGTAGGGAAGGTTCCTCTAGTCCTGTATGGTAGGGAAGGTTCCTCTAGTCCTGTATGTATGGTAGGGAAGGTTCCTCTAGTCCTGTATGGTAGGGAAGGTTCCTCTAGTCCTGTATGGTAGGGAAGGTTCCTCTAGTCCTGTATGGTAGGGAAGGTTCCTCTAGTCCTGTATGGTAGGGAAGGTTCCTCTAGTCCTGTATGGTAGGGAAGGTTCCTCTAGTCCTGTATGGTAGGGAAGGTTCCTCTAGTCCTGTATGGTAGGGAAGGTTCCTCTAGTCCTGTATGGTAGGGAAGGTTCCTCTAGTCCTGTTGTATGGTAGGGAAGGTTCCTCTAGTCCTGTATGGTAGGGAAGGTTCCTCTAGTCCTGTATGGTAGGGAAGGTTCCTCTAGTCCTGTATGGTAGGGAAGGTTCCTCTAGTCCTGTATGGTAGGGAAGGTTCCTCTAGTCCTGTATGGTAGGGAAGGTTCCTCTAGTCCTGTATGGTAGGGAAGGTTCCTCTAGTCCTGTATGGTAGGGAAGGTTCCTCTAGTCCTGTTGTATGGTAGGGAAGGTTCCTCTAGTCCTGTATGGTAGGGAAGGTTCCTCTAGTCCTGTATGGTAGGGAAGGTTCCTCTAGTCCTGTATGTATGGTAGGGAAGGTTCCTCTAGTCCTGTATGGTAGGGAAGGTTCCTCTAGTCCTGTATGGTAGGGAAGGTTCCTCTAGTCCTGTATGGTAGGGAAGGTTCCTCTAGTCCTGTATGGTAGGGAAGGTTCCTCTAGTCCTGTATGGTAGGGAAGGTTCCTCTAGTCCTGTATGCATGGTAGGGAAGGTTCCTCTAGTCCTGTATGGTAGGGAAGGTTCCTCTAGTCCTGTATGGTAGGGAAGGTTCCTCTAGTCCTGTATGGTAGGGAAGGTTCCTCTAGTCCTGTATGGTAGGGAAGGTTCCTCTAGTCCTGTATGGTAGGGAAGGTTCCTCTAGTCCTGTATGGTAGGGAAGGTTCCTCTAGTCCTGTATGGTAGGGAAGGTTCCTCTAGTCCTGTATGGTAGGGAAGGTTCCTCTAGTCCTGTATGGTAGGGAAGGTTCCTCTAGTCCTGTATGGTAGGGAAGGTTCCTCTAGTCCTGTTGTATGGTAGGGAAGGTTCCTCTAGTCCTGTATGGTAGGGAAGGTTCCTCTAGTCCTGTATGGTAGGGAAGGTTCCTCTAGTCCTGTATGTATGGTAGGGAAGGTTCCTCTAGTCCTGTATGGTAGGGAAGGTTCCTCTAGTCCTGTATGGTAGGGAAGGTTCCTCTAGTCCTGTATGGTAGGGAAGGTTCCTCTAGTCCTGTATGGTAGGGAAGGTTCCTCTAGTCCTGTATGGTAGGGAAGGTTCCTCTAGTCCTGTATGTATGGTAGGGAAGGTTCCTCTAGTCCTGTATGGTAGGGAAGGTTCCTCTAGTCCTGTATGGTAGGGAAGGTTCCTCTAGTCCTGTATGGTAGGGAAGGTTCCTCTAGTCCTGTATGGTAGGGAAGGTTCCTCTAGTCCTGTATGGTAGGGAAGGTTCCTCTAGTCCTGTATGGTAGGGAAGGTTCCTCTAGTCCTGTATGGTAGGGAAGGTTCCTCTAGTCCTGTATGGTAGGGAAGGTTCCTCTAGTCCTGTATGGTAGGGAAGGTTCCTCTAGTCCTGTATGGTAGGGAAGGTTCCTCTAGTCCTGTATGGTAGGGAAGGTTCCTCTAGTCCTGTATGGTAGGGAAGGTTCCTCTAGTCCTGTATGGTAGGGAAGGTTCCTCTAGTCCTGTATGTATGGTAGGGAAGGTTCCTCTAGTCCTGTATGGTAGGGAAGGTTCCTCTAGTCCTGTATGGTAGGGAAGGTTCCTCTAGTCCTGTATGGTAGGGAAGGTTCCTCTAGTCCTGTATGGTAGGGAAGGTTCCTCTAGTCCTGTATGGTAGGGAAGGTTCCTCTAGTCCTGTATGGTAGGGAAGGTTCCTCTAGTCCTGTATGGTAGGGAAGGTTCCTCTAGTCCTGTATGGTAGGGAAGGTTCCTCTAGTCCTGTATGGTAGGGAAGGTTCCTCTAGTCCTGTATGGTAGGGAAGGTTCCTCTAGTCCTGTATGGTAGGGAAGGTTCCTCTAGTCCTGTATGGTAGGGAAGGTTCCTCTAGTCCTGTATGGTAGGGAAGGTTCCTCTAGTCCTGTATGATGGTAGGGAAGGTTCCTCTAGTCCTGTATGGTAGGGAAGGTTCCTCTAGTCCTGTATGGTAGGGAAGGTTCCTCTAGTCCTGTATGTATGGTAGGGAAGGTTCCTCTAGTCCTGTATGGTAGGGAAGGTTCCTCTAGTCCTGTATGTATGGTAGGGAAGGTTCCTCTAGTCCTGTATGGTAGGGAAGGTTCCTCTAGTCCTGTATGGTAGGGAAGGTTCCTCTAGTCCTGTATGTATGGTAGGGAAGGTTCCTCTAGTCCTGTATGGTAGGGAAGGTTCCTCTAGTCCTGTATGGTAGGGAAGGTTCCTCTAGTCCTGTATGGTAGGGAAGGTTCCTCTAGTCCTGTATGGTAGGGAAGGTTCCTCTAGTCCTGTATGGTAGGGAAGGTTCCTCTAGTCCTGTATGGTAGGGAAGGTTCCTCTAGTCCTGTATGGTAGGGAAGGTTCCTCTAGTCCTGTATGGTAGGGAAGGTTCCTCTAGTCCTGTATGTATGGTAGGGAAGGTTCCTCTAGTCCTGTATGTATGGTAGGGAAGGTTCCTCTAGTCCTGTATGGTAGGGAAGGTTCCTCTAGTCCTGTATGGTAGGGAAGGTTCCTCTAGTCCTGTATGTATGGTAGGGAAGGTTCCTCTAGTCCTGTATGGTAGGGAAGGTTCCTCTAGTCCTGTATGGTAGGGAAGGTTCCTCTAGTCCTGTATGGTAGGGAAGGTTCCTCTAGTCCTGTATGGTAGGGAAGGTTCCTCTAGTCCTGTATGGTAGGGAAGGTTCCTCTAGTCCTGTATGGTAGGGAAGGTTCCTCTAGTCCTGTATGGTAGGGAAGGTTCCTCTAGTCCTGTATGTAGGTAGGGAAGGTTCCTCTAGTCCTGTATGGTAGGGAAGGTTCCTCTAGTCCTGTATGGTAGGGAAGGTTCCTCTAGTCCTGTATGGTAGGGAAGGTTCCTCTAGTCCTGTATGTATGGTAGGGAAGGTTCCTCTAGTCCTGTATGGTAGGGAAGGTTCCTCTAGTCCTGTATGTATGGTAGGGAAGGTTCCTCTAGTCCTGTATGGTAGGGAAGGTTCCTCTAGTCCTGTATGGTAGGGAAGGTTCCTCTAGTCCTGTGTATGGTAGGGAAGGTTCCTCTAGTCCTGTATGGTAGGGAAGGTTCCTCTAGTCCTGTATGGTAGGGAAGGTTCCTCTAGTCCTGTATGGTAGGGAAGGTTCCTCTAGTCCTGTATGGTAGGGAAGGTTCCTCTAGTCCTGTATGGTAGGGAAGGTTCCTCTAGTCCTGTATGGTAGGGAAGGTTCCTCTAGTCCTGTATGGTAGGGAAGGTTCCTCTAGTCCTGTATGGTAGGGAAGGTTCCTCTAGTCCTGTATGGTAGGGAAGGTTCCTCTAGTCCTGTATGGTAGGGAAGGTTCCTCTAGTCCTGTATGTATGGTAGGGAAGGTTCCTCTAGTCCTGTATGGTAGGGAAGGTTCCTCTAGTCCTGTATGGTAGGGAAGGTTCCTCTAGTCCTGTATGGTAGGGAAGGTTCCTCTAGTCCTGTATGGTAGGGAAGGTTCCTCTAGTCCTGTATGGTAGGGAAGGTTCCTCTAGTCCTGTATGGTAGGGAAGGTTCCTCTAGTCCTGTATGTATGGTAGGGAAGGTTCCTCTAGTCCTGTATGGTAGGGAAGGTTCCTCTAGTCCTGTATGTATGGTAGGGAAGGTTCCTCTAGTCCTGTATGGTAGGGAAGGTTCCTCTAGTCCTGTATGGTAGGGAAGGTTCCTCTAGTCCTGTATGTATGGTAGGGAAGGTTCCTCTAGTCCTGTATGGTAGGGAAGGTTCCTCTAGTCCTGTATGGTAGGGAAGGTTCCTCTAGTCCTGTATGGTAGGGAAGGTTCCTCTAGTCCTGTATGGTAGGGAAGGTTCCTCTAGTCCTGTATGGTAGGGAAGGTTCCTCTAGTCCTGTATGTATGGTAGGGAAGGTTCCTCTAGTCCTGTATGGTAGGGAAGGTTCCTCTAGTCCTGTATGGTAGGGAAGGTTCCTCTAGTCCTGTATGGTAGGGAAGGTTCCTCTAGTCCTGTATGGTAGGGAAGGTTCCTCTAGTCCTGTATGGTAGGGAAGGTTCCTCTAGTCCTGTATGGTAGGGAAGGTTCCTCTAGTCCTGTATGGTAGGGAAGGTTCCTCTAGTCCTGTATGGTAGGGAAGGTTCCTCTAGTCCGTATGTATGGTAGGGAAGGTTCCTCTAGTCCTGTATGGTAGGGAAGGTTCCTCTAGTCCTGTATGGTAGGGAAGGTTCCTCTAGTCCTGTATGGTAGGGAAGGTTCCTCTAGTCCTGTATGGTAGGGAAGGTTCCTCTAGTCCTGTATGGTAGGGAAGGTTCCTCTAGTCCTGTATGGTAGGGAAGGTTCCTCTAGTCCTGTATGGTAGGGAAGGTTCCTCTAGTCCTGTATGGTAGGGAAGGTTCCTCTAGTCCTGTATGGTAGGGAAGGTTCCTCTAGTCCTGTATGATGGTAGGGAAGGTTCCTCTAGTCCTGTATGGTAGGGAAGGTTCCTCTAGTCCTGTATGGTAGGGAAGGTTCCTCTAGTCCTGTATGTATGGTAGGGAAGGTTCCTCTAGTCCTGTAGATGGTAGGGAAGGTTCCTCTAGTCCTGTATGTATGGTAGGGAAGGTTCCTCTAGTCCTGTATGGTAGGGAAGGTTCCTCTAGTCCTGTATGGTAGGGAAGGTTCCTCTAGTCCTGTATGTATGGTAGGGAAGGTTCCTCTAGTCCTGTATGGTAGGGAAGGTTCCTCTAGTCCTGTATGGTAGGGAAGGTTCCTCTAGTCCTGTATGGTAGGGAAGGTTCCTCTAGTCCTGTATGGTAGGGAAGGTTCCTCTAGTCCTGTATGGTAGGGAAGGTTCCTCTAGTCCTGTATGGTAGGGAAGGTTCCTCTAGTCCTGTATGGTAGGGAAGGTTCCTCTAGTCCTGTATGGTAGGGAAGGTTCCTCTAGTCCTGTATGTATGGTAGGGAAGGTTCCTCTAGTCCTGTATGTATGGTAGGGAAGGTTCCTCTAGTCCTGTATGGTAGGGAAGGTTCCTCTAGTCCTGTATGGTAGGGAAGGTTCCTCTAGTCCTGTATGTATGGTAGGGAAGGTTCCTCTAGTCCTGTATGGTAGGGAAGGTTCCTCTAGTCCTGTATGGTAGGGAAGGTTCCTCTAGTCCTGTATGTATGGTAGGGAAGGTTCCTCTAGTCCTGTATGGTAGGGAAGGTTCCTCTAGTCCTGTATGGTAGGGAAGGTTCCTCTAGTCCTGTATGGTAGGGAAGGTTCCTCTAGTCCTGTATGTATGGTAGGGAAGGTTCCTCTAGTCCTGTATGGTAGGGAAGGTTCCTCTAGTCCTGTATGGTAGGGAAGGTTCCTCTAGTCCTGTATGGTAGGGAAGGTTCCTCTAGTCCTGTATGTATGGTAGGGAAGGTTCCTCTAGTCCTGTATGGTAGGGAAGGTTCCTCTAGTCCTGTATGTATGGTAGGGAAGGTTCCTCTAGTCCTGTATGGTAGGGAAGGTTCCTCTAGTCCTGTATGGTAGGGAAGGTTCCTCTAGTCCTGTATGGTAGGGAAGGTTCCTCTAGTCCTGTATGTATGGTAGGGAAGGTTCCTCTAGTCCTGTATGGTAGGGAAGGTTCCTCTAGTCCTGTATGGTAGGGAAGGTTCCTCTAGTCCTGTATGGTAGGGAAGGTTCCTCTAGTCCTGTATGGTAGGGAAGGTTCCTCTAGTCCTGTATGGTAGGGAAGGTTCCTCTAGTCCTGTATGTATGGTAGGGAAGGTTCCTCTAGTCCTGTATGGTAGGGAAGGTTCCTCTAGTCCTGTATGGTAGGGAAGGTTCCTCTAGTCCTGTATGGTAGGGAAGGTTCCTCTAGTCCTGTATGGTAGGGAAGGTTCCTCTAGTCCTGTATGGTAGGGAAGGTTCCTCTAGTCCTGTATGGTAGGGAAGGTTCCTCTAGTCCTGTATGGTAGGGAAGGTTCCTCTAGTCCTGTATGGTAGGGAAGGTTCCTCTAGTCCTGTATGGTAGGGATGGTTCCTCTAGTCCTGTATGGTAGGGAAGGTTCCTCTAGTCCTGTATGTATGGTAGGGAAGGTTCCTCTAGTCCTGTATGGTAGGGAAGGTTCCTCTAGTCCTGTATGGTAGGGAAGGTTCCTCTAGTCCTGTATGGTAGGGAAGGTTCCTCTAGTCCTGTATGGTAGGGAAGGTTCCTCTAGTCCTGTATGGTAGGGAAGGTTCCTCTAGTCCTGTATGGTAGGGAAGGTTCCTCTAGTCCTGTATGGTAGGGAAGGTTCCTCTAGTCCTGTATGTATGGTAGGGAAGGTTCCTCTAGTCCTGTATGGTAGGGAAGGTTCCTCTAGTCCTGTATGTATGGTAGGGAAGGTTCCTCTAGTCCTGTATGGTAGGGAAGGTTCCTCTAGTCCTGTATGTATGGTAGGGAAGGTTCCTCTAGTCCTGTATGGTAGGGAAGGTTCCTCTAGTCCTGTATGGTAGGGAAGGTTCCTCTAGTCCTGTATGTATGGTAGGGAAGGTTCCTCTAGTCCTGTATGGTAGGGAAGGTTCCTCTAGTCCTGTATGGTAGGGAAGGTTCCTCTAGTCCTGTATGGTAGGGAAGGTTCCTCTAGTCCTGTATGGTAGGGAAGGTTCCTCTAGTCCTGTATGGTAGGGAAGGTTCCTCTAGTCCTGTATGTATGGTAGGGAAGGTTCCTCTAGTCCTGTATGGTAGGGAAGGTTCCTCTAGTCCTGTATGGTAGGGAAGGTTCCTCTAGTCCTGTATGGTAGGGAAGGTTCCTCTAGTCCTGTATGGTAGGGAAGGTTCCTCTAGTCCTGTATGGTAGGGAAGGTTCCTCTAGTCCTGTATGGTAGGGAAGGTTCCTCTAGTCCTGTATGTATGGTAGGGAAGGTTCCTCTAGTCCTGTATGGTAGGGAAGGTTCCTCTAGTCCTGTATGGTAGGGAAGGTTCCTCTAGTCCTGTATGGTAGGGAAGGTTCCTCTAGTCCTGTATGGTAGGGAAGGTTCCTCTAGTCCTGTATGGTAGGGAAGGTTCCTCTAGTCCTGTATGGTAGGGAAGGTTCCTCTAGTCCTGTATGGTAGGGAAGGTTCCTCTAGTCCTGTATGGTAGGGAAGGTTCCTCTAGTCCTGTATGGTAGGGAAGGTTCCTCTAGTCCTGTATGTATGGTAGGGAAGGTTCCTCTAGTCCTGTATGGTAGGGAAGGTTCCTCTAGTCCTGTATGGTAGGGAAGGTTCCTCTAGTCCTGTATGGTAGGGAAGGTTCCTCTAGTCCTGTATGGTAGGGAAGGTTCCTCTAGTCCTGTATGTATGGTAGGGAAGGTTCCTCTAGTCCTGTATGGTAGGGAAGGTTCCTCTAGTCCTGTATGGTAGGGAAGGTTCCTCTAGTCCTGTATGGTAGGGAAGGTTCCTCTAGTCCTGTATGGTAGGGAAGGTTCCTCTAGTCCTGTATGGTAGGGAAGGTTCCTCTAGTCCTGTATGGTAGGGAAGGTTCCTCTAGTCCTGTATGGTAGGGAAGGTTCCTCTAGTCCTGTATGGTAGGGAAGGTTCCTCTAGTCCGTATGTATGGTAGGGAAGGTTCCTCTAGTCCTGTATGGTAGGGAAGGTTCCTCTAGTCCTGTATGGTAGGGAAGGTTCCTCTAGTCCTGTATGGTAGGGAAGGTTCCTCTAGTCCTGTATGGTAGGGAAGGTTCCTCTAGTCCTGTATGGTAGGGAAGGTTCCTCTAGTCCTGTATGGTAGGGAAGGTTCCTCTAGTCCTGTATGGTAGGGAAGGTTCCTCTAGTCCTGTATGGTAGGGAAGGTTCCTCTAGTCCTGTATGGTAGGGAAGGTTCCTCTAGTCCTGTATGCATGGTAGGGAAGGTTCCTCTAGTCCTGTATGGTAGGGAAGGTTCCTCTAGTCCTGTATGGTAGGGAAGGTTCCTCTAGTCCTGTATGTATGGTAGGGAAGGTTCCTCTAGTCCTGTATGTATGGTAGGGAAGGTTCCTCTAGTCCTGTATGTATGGTAGGGAAGGTTCCTCTAGTCCTGTATGGTAGGGAAGGTTCCTCTAGTCCTGTATGGTAGGGAAGGTTCCTCTAGTCCTGTATGTATGGTAGGGAAGGTTCCTCTAGTCCTGTATGGTAGGGAAGGTTCCTCTAGTCCTGTATGGTAGGGAAGGTTCCTC
This sequence comes from Salmo salar, assembly GCF_965601325.2. Classification (NCBI taxonomy): domain Eukaryota; kingdom Metazoa; phylum Chordata; class Actinopteri; order Salmoniformes; family Salmonidae; genus Salmo; species Salmo salar. The sequence continues at coordinate 242,106 of NW_027675497.1, read as the reverse complement.
TAGTCCTGTATGGTAGGGAAGGTTCCTCTAGTCCTGTATGGTAGGGAAGGTTCCTCTAGTCCTGTATGGTAGGGAAGGTTCCTCTAGTCCTGTATGGTAGGGAAGGTTCCTCTAGTCCTGTATGGTAGGGAAGGTTCCTCTAGTCCTGTATGGTAGGGAAGGTTCCTCTAGTCCTGTATGTATGGTAGGGAAGGTTCCTCTAGTCCTGTATGGTAGGGAAGGTTCCTCTAGTCCTGTATGGTAGGGAAGGTTCCTCTAGTCCTGTATGGTAGGGAAGGTTCCTCTAGTCCTGTATGTATGGTAGGGAAGGTTCCTCTAGTCCTGTATGGTAGGGAAGGTTCCTCTAGTCCTGTATGGTAGGGAAGGTTCCTCTAGTCCTGTATGTATGGTAGGGAAGGTTCCTCTAGTCCTGTATGGTAGGGAAGGTTCCTCTAGTCCTGTATGGTAGGGAAGGTTCCTCTAGTCCTGTATGGTAGGGAAGGTTCCTCTAGTCCTGTATGTATGGTAGGGAAGGTTCCTCTAGTCCTGTATGGTAGGGAAGGTTCCTCTAGTCCTGTATGGTAGGGAAGGTTCCTCTAGTCCTGTATGGTAGGGAAGGTTCCTCTAGTCCTGTATGTATGGTAGGGAAGGTTCCTCTAGTCCTGTATGGTAGGGAAGGTTCCTCTAGTCCTGTATGTATGGTAGGGAAGGTTCCTCTAGTCCTGTATGGTAGGGAAGGTTCCTCTAGTCCTGTATGGTAGGGAAGGTTCCTCTAGTCCTGTATGGTAGGGAAGGTTCCTCTAGTCCTGTATGTATGGTAGGGAAGGTTCCTCTAGTCCTGTATGGTAGGGAAGGTTCCTCTAGTCCTGTATGGTAGGGAAGGTTCCTCTAGTCCTGTATGGTAGGGAAGGTTCCTCTAGTCCTGTATGGTAGGGAAGGTTCCTCTAGTCCTGTATGGTAGGGAAGGTTCCTCTAGTCCTGTATGTATGGTAGGGAAGGTTCCTCTAGTCCTGTATGGTAGGGAAGGTTCCTCTAGTCCTGTATGGTAGGGAAGGTTCCTCTAGTCCTGTATGGTAGGGAAGGTTCCTCTAGTCCTGTATGGTAGGGAAGGTTCCTCTAGTCCTGTATGGTAGGGAAGGTTCCTCTAGTCCTGTATGGTAGGGAAGGTTCCTCTAGTCCTGTATGGTAGGGAAGGTTCCTCTAGTCCTGTATGGTAGGGAAGGTTCCTCTAGTCCTGTATGGTAGGGAAGGTTCCTCTAGTCCTGTATGGTAGGGAAGGTTCCTCTAGTCCTGTATGTATGGTAGGGAAGGTTCCTCTAGTCCTGTATGGTAGGGAAGGTTCCTCTAGTCCTGTATGGTAGGGAAGGTTCCTCTAGTCCTGTATGGTAGGGAAGGTTCCTCTAGTCCTGTATGGTAGGGAAGGTTCCTCTAGTCCTGTATGGTAGGGAAGGTTCCTCTAGTCCTGTATGGTAGGGAAGGTTCCTCTAGTCCTGTATGGTAGGGAAGGTTCCTCTAGTCCTGTATGTATGGTAGGGAAGGTTCCTCTAGTCCTGTATGGTAGGGAAGGTTCCTCTAGTCCTGTATGTATGGTAGGGAAGGTTCCTCTAGTCCTGTATGGTAGGGAAGGTTCCTCTAGTCCTGTATGTATGGTAGGGAAGGTTCCTCTAGTCCTGTATGGTAGGGAAGGTTCCTCTAGTCCTGTATGGTAGGGAAGGTTCCTCTAGTCCTGTATGGTAGGGAAGGTTCCTCTAGTCCTGTATGGTAGGGAAGGTTCCTCTAGTCCTGTATGGTAGGGAAGGTTCCTCTAGTCCTGTATGGTAGGGAAGGTTCCTCTAGTCCTGTATGGTAGGGAAGGTTCCTCTAGTCCTGTATGGTAGGGAAGGTTCCTCTAGTCCTGTATGTATGGTAGGGAAGGTTCCTCTAGTCCTGTATGGTAGGGAAGGTTCCTCTAGTCCTGTATGGTAGGGAAGGTTCCTCTAGTCCTGTATGGTAGGGAAGGTTCCTCTAGTCCTGTATGGTAGGGAAGGTTCCTCTAGTCCTGTATGGTAGGGAAGGTTCCTCTAGTCCTGTATGGTAGGGAAGGTTCCTCTAGTCCTGTATGTATGGTAGGGAAGGTTCCTCTAGTCCTGTATGGTAGGGAAGGTTCCTCTAGTCCTGTATGGTAGGGAAGGTTCCTCTAGTCCTGTATGGTAGGGAAGGTTCCTCTAGTCCTGTATGGTAGGGAAGGTTCCTCTAGTCCTGTATGGTAGGGAAGGTTCCTCTAGTCCTGTATGGTAGGGAAGGTTCCTCTAGTCCTGTATGGTAGGGAAGGTTCCTCTAGTCCTGTATGGTAGGGAAGGTTCCTCTAGTCCTGTATGGTAGGGAAGGTTCCTCTAGTCCTGTATGGTAGGGAAGGTTCCTCTAGTCCTGTATGGTAGGGAAGGTTCCTCTAGTCCTGTATGTATGGTAGGGAAGGTTCCTCTAGTCCTGTATGGTAGGGAAGGTTCCTCTAGTCCTGTATGGTAGGGAAGGTTCCTCTAGTCCTGTATGGTAGGGAAGGTTCCTCTAGTCCTGTATGGTAGGGAAGGTTCCTCTAGTCCTGTATGGTAGGGAAGGTTCCTCTAGTCCTGTATGGTAGGGAAGGTTCCTCTAGTCCTGTATGGTAGGGAAGGTTCCTCTAGTCCTGTATGGTAGGGAAGGTTCCTCTAGTCCTGTATGGTAGGGAAGGTTCCTCTAGTCCTGTATGGTAGGGAAGGTTCCTCTAGTCCTGTATGGTAGGGAAGGTTCCTCTAGTCCTGTATGGTAGGGAAGGTTCCTCTAGTCCTGTATGTGGTAGGGAAGGTTCCTCTAGTCCTGTATGGTAGGGAAGGTTCCTCTAGTCCTGTAGTATGGTAGGGAAGGTTCCTCTAGTCCTGTATGGTAGGGAAGGTTCCTCTAGTCCTGTATGGTAGGGAAGGTTCCTCTAGTCCTGTATGGTAGGGAAGGTTCCTCTAGTCCTGTATGTATGGTAGGGAAGGTTCCTCTAGTCCTGTATGGTAGGGAAGGTTCCTCTAGTCCTGTATGTATGGTAGGGAAGGTTCCTCTAGTCCTGTATGGTAGGGAAGGTTCCTCTAGTCCTGTATGTATGGTAGGGAAGGTTCCTCTAGTCCTGTATGTGTAGGGAAGGTTCCTCTAGTCCTGTATGGTAGGGAAGGTTCCTCTAGTCCTGTATGGTAGGGAAGGTTCCTCTAGTCCTGTATGTATGGTAGGGAAGGTTCCTCTAGTCCTGTATGTATGGTAGGGAAGGTTCCTCTAGTCCTGTATGGTAGGGAAGGTTCCTCTAGTCCTGTATGGTAGGGAAGGTTCCTCTAGTCCTGTATGTATGGTAGGGAAGGTTCCTCTAGTCCTGTATGGTAGGGAAGGTTCCTCTAGTCCTGTATGTATGGTAGGGAAGGTTCCTCTAGTCCTGTATGGTAGGGAAGGTTCCTCTAGTCCTGTATGTATGGTAGGGAAGGTTCCTCTAGTCCTGTATGTATGGTAGGGAAGGTTCCTCTAGTCCTGTATGGTAGGGAAGGTTCCTCTAGTCCTGTATGGTAGGGAAGGTTCCTCTAGTCCTGTATGGTAGGGAAGGTTCCTCTAGTCCTGTATGGTAGGGAAGGTTCCTCTAGTCCTGTATGGTAGGGAAGGTTCCTCTAGTCCTGTATGGTAGGGAAGGTTCCTCTAGTCCTGTATGGTAGGGAAGGTTCCTCTAGTCCTGTATGGTAGGGAAGGTTCCTCTAGTCCTGTATGGTAGGGAAGGTTCCTCTAGTCCTGTATGTATGGTAGGGAAGGTTCCTCTAGTCCTGTATGGTAGGGAAGGTTCCTCTAGTCCTGTATGGTAGGGAAGGTTCCTCTAGTCCTGTATGGTAGGGAAGGTTCCTCTAGTCCTGTATGGTAGGGAAGGTTCCTCTAGTCCTGTATGTATGGTAGGGAAGGTTCCTCTAGTCCTGTTGATGGTAGGGAAGGTTCCTCTAGTCCTGTATGGTAGGGAAGGTTCCTCTAGTCCTGTATGTATGGTAGGGAAGGTTCCTCTAGTCCTGTATGGTAGGGAAGGTTCCTCTAGTCCTGTATGGTAGGGAAGGTTCCTCTAGTCCTGTATGGTAGGGAAGGTTCCTCTAGTCCTGTATGTATGGTAGGGAAGGTTCCTCTAGTCCTGTATGGTAGGGAAGGTTCCTCTAGTCCTGTATGGTAGGGAAGGTTCCTCTAGTCCTGTATGGTAGGGAAGGTTCCTCTAGTCCTGTATGGTAGGGAAGGTTCCTCTAGTCCTGTATGTATGGTAGGGAAGGTTCCTCTAGTCCTGTATGGTAGGGAAGGTTCCTCTAGTCCTGTATGGTAGGGAAGGTTCCTCTAGTCCTGTATGTATGGTAGGGAAGGTTCCTCTAGTCCTGTATGGTAGGGAAGGTTCCTCTAGTCCTGTATGGTAGGGAAGGTTCCTCTAGTCCTGTATGGTAGGGAAGGTTCCTCTAGTCCTGTATGTATGGTAGGGAAGGTTCCTCTAGTCCTGTATGTATGGTAGGGAAGGTTCCTCTAGTCCTGTATGGTAGGGAAGGTTCCTCTAGTCCTGTATGTATGGTAGGGAAGGTTCCTCTAGTCCTGTATGTATGGTAGGGAAGGTTCCTCTAGTCCTGTATGGTAGGGAAGGTTCCTCTAGTCCTGTATGGTAGGGAAGGTTCCTCTAGTCCTGTATGGTAGGGAAGGTTCCTCTAGTCCTGTATGGTAGGGAAGGTTCCTCTAGTCCTGTATGGTAGGGAAGGTTCCTCTAGTCCTGTATGGTAGGGAAGGTTCCTCTAGTCCTGTATGTATGGTAGGGAAGGTTCCTCTAGTCCTGTATGGTAGGGAAGGTTCCTCTAGCCCTGTATGGTAGGGAAGGTTCCTCTAGTCCTGTATGGTAGGGAAGGTTCCTCTAGTCCTGTATGGTAGGGAAGGTTCCTCTAGTCCTGTATGTATGGTAGGGAAGGTTCCTCTAGTCCTGTATGGTAGGGAAGGTTCCTCTAGTCCTGTATGGTAGGGAAGGTTCCTCTAGTCCTGTATGGGTAGGGAAGGTTCCTCTAGTCCTGTATGGTAGGGAAGGTTCCTCTAGTCCTGTATGGTAGGGAAGGTTCCTCTAGTCCTGTATGGTAGGGAAGGTTCTGTATATCTAAATGTCCAGAAAACTCATTCAGAGAAATACCTTGAAGCCCTGATGTTAGGGGTTAAGAATAGGTAGGTTAGTTTAGGGGTTAGGGCTAGGTGGGTGGGTAGGTTAGGTTAGGGGTTAGCTGGGTGGGTAGGTTAGTTTAGGTGTTAGGGCTAGGTAGGTAGGTTAGGGGTTAGGGCTAGGTAGGTAGGCTAGGGGTTAGGGCTGGGTAGGTTAGTTCAGGGGTTAGGGCTAGGTAGGTTAGGGGTTAGGGCTGGGTAGGTAGGTTAGTGGTTAGGGCTGGGTAGGTTAGTTCAGGGGTTAGGGCTAGGTGGGTAGGTTAGGGGTTAGGGCTAGGTAGGTAGGTTAGGGGTTAGGCCTAGGTAGGTAGGTTAGGGGTTAGGGCTAGGTAGGTAGGTTAGGGGTTAGGGCTAGGTAGGTAGGTTAGTGGTTAGGGCTGGGTAGGTTAGTTCAGGGGTTAGGGCTAGGTGGGTAGGTTAGGGGTTAGGGCTAGGTAGGTAGGTTAGGGGTTAGGCCTAGGTAGGTAGGTTAGGGGTTAGGGCTAGGTAGGTAGGTTAGTTGTTAGGGCTGGGTAGGTTAGTTCAGGGGTTAGGGCTAGGTGGGTAGGTTAGGGGTTAGGGCTAGGTAGGTAGGTTAGGGGTTAGGGCTAGGTAGGTAGGTTAGTGGTTAGGGCTGGGTAGGTTAGTTCAGGGGTTAGGGCTAGGTGGGTAGGTTAGGGGTTAGGGCTGGGTAGGTTAGTTCAGGGGTTAGGGCTAGGTAGGTAGGTTAGTGGTTAGGGCTAGGTAGGTAGGTTAGGGGTTAGGGCTGGGTAGGTTAGGGGTTAGGGCTACGTAGGTAGGTTAGGGGTTAGGGCTAGGTAGGTAGGTTAGGGGTTAGGGCTAGGTAGGTTAGTTTAGGGGTTAGGGTTAGCTGGGTGGGTAGGTTAGTTCAGGGGTTAGGGCTAGGTGGGTAGGTTAGTTCAAATCTAATTTTATTGGTCCATACAGATGGTTAGCAGATGTTAATGGTCCATACAGATGGTTAGCAGATGTTAATGGTCACATACAGATGGTTAGCAGGTGTTAATGGTCCATACAGATGGTTAGCAGATGTTAATGGTCCATACAGATGGTTAGCAGATGTTAATGGTCCATACAGATGGTTAGCAGATGTTATTGGTCACATACAGATGGTTAGCAGATGTTAATGGTCCATACAGATGGTTAGCAGATGTTAATGCGAGTGTAGCGAAATGCTTGTGCCCCTAGTTCCGACCGTGCAGTAATATGTAACAAGTAATATAACAATTTCACAACAACTACCTTATACACACAACTGTAAAGGAATGAATAAGAATATGTACATATAAATATATGGATGAGCGATGGCCGAACGGCATAGGCAAGATGCAGTAGATGGTATAGAGTACAGTATATACATATGAGATGAGTAATGTAGGGTATGAAAACATTATTAAAGTGGCATTGTTCAGGGGTTAGGGCTAGGTAGGTAGGTTAGGGGTTAGGGCTAGGTAGGTAGGTTAGGGGTTAGGGCTGGTCAAGACCTGACTGCTCTAGAATAGCACAAAAACTGCATTAGCATCAAATAGCCCCTGCGATATGTAACTTTTCAGGGAAGTTAGGAACCAATATACTCAGGCAGTTAGGAAAGCAAAGGCTAGCTTTTTCAAACAGAAATTTGCATCCTATAGCACAAACTCCAAAAGGTTCTGGGACACTGTAAAGTCCATGGAGAATAAGAGCACCTCCTCCCAGCTGCCCACTGCACTGAGGCTAGGAAACACTGTTACCACTGATAAATCCTAAATAATTGAGAATTTCAATAAGCATTTTTCTACGGCTGGCCATGCTTTCCACCTGGCTACCCCTACCCCGGTCAACAGCCCTGCACCCTCCACAGCAACTTGCCCAAACCTCCCCCATTTCTCCTTCACCCAAATCCAGATAGCTGATGTTCTGAAAGAGTTGCGAAATCTGGACCCCTACAAATCAGTTGGGCTAGACAATCTGGGCCCTCTCTTTCTAAAATGATCTGCTGAAATTGTTGCAACCCCTATTACTAGCCTGTTCAACCTCTCTTTCGTATCGTCTGAGATTCCCAAAGATTGGAAAGCAGCTGCTGTCATCCCCCTCTTCAAAGGGGGAGACACTCTAGACCCAAACTGCTACAGACCTATATCTATGCTACCCTGCCTTTCTAAGGTCTTCGAAAGCCAAGTTAATAAACAGATCACCAACCATTTCGAATCCCACCGTACCTTCTCCCCTACGCAATCTGGTTTCAGAGCTGGTCATGGGTGCACCTCAGCCACGCTCAAGGTCCTAAACGATATCATAACCGCCATCGATAAGAGACAGTACTATGCAGCCGTATTCATTGACCTGTCCAAGGCTTTCAACTCTGTCAATCACCGCATTCTTATCGGCAGACTCAACAGCCTTGGTTTCTCAAATGACTGCCTCGCCTGGTTCACCAACTACTTCTCAGACTGAGTTCAGTGTGTCAAATCGTAGGGCCTGTTGTCCGGACCTCTGGCAGTCTCTATGGGGGTGCCACAGGGTTCAATTCTCGGGCCGACTCTTTTCTCTGTATACATCAATGATGTCGCTCTTGCTGCTGGTGATTCTCAGATCCACCTCTATGCAGATGACACCATTCTGTATACTTCTGGCCCTTCTTTGGACACTGTGTTAACTAACCTCCAGACGAGCTTCAATGCCATACAACACTCCTTCCGTGGCCTCCAACTGCTCTTAAATGCAAGAAAAACTAAATGCATGCTCTTCAACCGATCGCTGCCTGCACCTGCCCGCCCGTCCAGCATCACTACTCTGGACGGTTCTTACTTAGAATATGTGGACAACTACAAATACCTAGGTGTCTGGTTAGACTGTAAACTCTCCTTCCAGACTCACATTAAGCATCTCCAATCCAAAATTAAATCTAGAATCGGCTTCCCCTTTCGCAATAAATCCTCCTTCACTCATGCTGCCAAACATACCCTCGTAAAACTGACTGATCCTTGACTTCGGTGATGTCATTTATAAAATAGCCTCCAACACTCTACTCAGCAAATTGGATGCAGTCTATCACAGTGCCATCCGTTTTGTCACCAAAGCCCCATATACTACCCACCACTGCGACGTGTATGCTCTCGTTGGCTGGTCCTCACTTCATATTCGTCACCAAACCCACTGGCTCCAGGTCATCTATAAGTCTCTGCTAGGTAAAGCCCCGCCTTATCTCAGCTCACTGGTTACCATAGCAGCACCCACCCGTAGCACGCGCTCCAGCAGGTATATTTCACTGGTCATCCCCCCCAAAGCCAATTCCTCCTTTGGCCGCCTTTCCTTCCAGTTCTCTGCTGCCAGTGACTGGAACGAACTGCAAAAATCACTGAAGCTGGAGACTCATATCTCCCTCACTAGCTTTAAGCATCAGCTGTCAGAGCAGCTCACAGATCACTGCACCTGTACACAGCCCATCTGTAAATAGCCCATCCACCTACCTCATCCCCATACTGTATTTATTTATTTATCTTGCTCCTTTGCACCCCAGTATCTCTACTTGCACATTCATCTTCTGCACATCTACAACTCCAGTGTTTAATTGCTAAATTGTAATTACTTTGCCACTGCGGCAAATTTATTGTCTTACCTCCCTAATGTGTAACTCTGTGTTGTTGTTTGTGTCGAACTGCTTTGCTTTATCTTGGCCAGGTCGCCGTTGTAAATGCGAACTAGTTCTCAACTGGCCTACCTGGTTAAATAAAGGACTTGTTCTCAACTAGCCTACTTGGTTAAATAAAGGACTTGTTCTCTACTAGCCTACCTGGTTAAATAAAGGACTAGTTCTCAACTGGCCGACCTGGTTAAATAAAGGACTAGTTCTCAACTAGCCTACCTGGTTAAATAAAGGACTAGTTCTCAACTAGCCTACCTGGTTAAATAAAGGACTTGTTCTCAACTAGCCTACCTGGCTAAATAAAGGACTTGTTCTCAACTAGCCTACCTGGTTAAATAAAGGACTAGTTCTCAACTGGCCGACCTGGTTAAATAAAGGACTAGTTCTCAACTAGCCTACCTGGTTAAATAAAGGACTAGTTCTCAACTAGCCTACCTGGTTAAATAAAGGACTTGTTCTCAACTAGCCTACCTGGCTAAATAAAGGACTTGTTCTCAACTAGCCTACCTGGCTAAATAAAGGACTTGTTCTCTACTAGCCTACCTGGTTAAATAAAGGACTTGTTCTCAACTAGCCTACCTGGCTAAATAAAGGACTTGTTCTCTACTAGCCTACCTGGTTAAATAAAGGACTTGTTCTCAACTAGCCTACCTGGCTAAATAAAGGTGAAATGAATAAATAAAAATGTTTAGGTTGGTCATTCAGGGGTTATTGCTAGCTGGGTAGGTTAGTTCAGGGGTTAGGGGTTAGCTGGGTGGGTAGGTTAGTGGTTAGGGCTGGGTAGGTTAGTTCAGGGGTTAGGGCTAGGTAGGTAGGTTAGGGGTTAGGGCTAGGTAGGTTAGTTCAGGGGTTAGGGCTAGGTGGGTAGGTTAGGGGTTAGGGGTAGGTAGGTAGGTAGGTTAGTTCAGGGGTTAGGGCTAGGTAGGTAGGTTAGGGGTTAGGGCTGGGTAGGTTAGTTCAGGGGTTAGGGCTAGGTAGGTAGGTTAGGGGTTAGGGCTAGGTAGGTAGGTTAGGGGTTAGGCCTAGGTAGGTAGGTTAGGGGTTAGGGCTAGGTAGGTAGGTTAGGGGTTAGGGCTGGGTAGGTTAGTTCAGGGGTTAGGGCTAGGTGGGTAGGTTAGGGGTTAGGGCTAGGTAGGTAGGTTAGGGGTTAGGGCTAGGTGGGTAGGTAGGTTAGGGGTTAGGGCTAGGTAGGTAGGTAGGTTAGGGGTTAGGGCTAGGTAGGTAGGTAGGTTAGGGGTTAGGGCTAGGTAGGTAGGTTAGGGGTTAGGGCTAGGTAGGTAGGTTAGGGGTTAGGGCTAGGTGGGTAGGTTAGGGGTTAGGCCTAGGTAGGTAGGTTAGGGGTTAGGGCTAGGTAGGTAGGTTAGGGGTTAGTGCTAGCTGGGTAGGTAGGTTAGGGGTTAGGGCTAGGTAGGTAGGTTAGGGGTTAGGGCTAGGTAGGTAGGTTAGGGGTTAGGGCTAGGTAGGTAGGTTAGGGGTTAGTGCTAGCTGGGTAGGTAGGTTAGGGGTTAGGGCTAGGTAGGTAGGTTAGTTTAGGGGTTAGGGCTAGGTAGGTAGGTTAGGGGTTAGGTAGGTAGGTAGGTTAGGGGTTAGGTAGGTAGGTAGGTTAGGGGTTAGGTAGGTAGGTAGGTTAGGGGTTAGTGCTAGGTAGGTAGGTTAGGGGTTAGGGCTAGGTAGGTAGGTTAGGGGTTAGGGCTAGGTAGGTAGGTTAGGGGTTAGGCCTAGGTAGGTAGGTTAGGGGTTAGGGCTAGGTAGGTAGGTTAGTTGTTAGGGGTTAGGTAGGTAGGTAGATTAGGGGTTAGGGCTGGGTAGGTTAGTTCAGGGGTTAGGGCTAGGTAGGTAGGTTAGGAGTTAGGGGTTAGGTAGGTAGGTAGGTTAGGGGTTAGGGCTAGGTAGGTAGGTTAGGGGTTAGGGGTAGGTAGGTAGGTTAGGGGTTAGGGGTTAGGGGTTAGGGCTGGGTAGGTAGGTTAGGGGTTAGGTGGTTTACATCAGGGGTTAGCTGTTAAAGTAATGTAGTGTGTGTGTAATGTAGTGTGTGTGTGTGTGTGTGTAATGTAGTGTGTGTGTGTGTAATGTAGTGTGTGTGTGTAATGTAGTGTGTGTGTGTGTAATGTAGTGTGTATGTGTTAGTAGTGTGTGTGTGTGTGTGTGTAATGTAGTGTGTGTGTGTGTAATGTAGTGTGTGTGTGTAATGTAGTGTGTGTGTGTAATGTAGTGTGTATGTGTTAGTAGTGTGTGTGTGTGTGTGTAATGTAGTGTGTGTGTGTGTAATGTAGTGTGTGTGTGTGTAATGTAGTGTGTGTGTGTAATGTAGTGTGTGTGTGTGTAATGTAGTGTGTATGTGTTAGTAGTGTGTGTGTGTAATGTAGTGTGTGTGTGTAATGTAGTGTGTGTGTAATGTAGTGTGTGTGTGTGTAATGTAGTGTGTGTGTGTAATGTAGTGTGTGTGTGTAATGTAGTGTGTGTGTGTAATGTAGTGTGTATGTGTTAGTAGTGTGTGTGTGTGTGTAATGTAGTGTGTGTGTGTGTAATGTAGTGTGTGTGTGTGTAATGTAGTGTGTGTGTGTAATGTAGTGTGTGTGTAATGTAGTGTGTATGTGTTAGTAGTGTGTGTGTGTAATGTAGTGTGTGTGTGTAATGTAGTGTGTGTGTAATGTAGTGTGTGTGTGTGTAATGTAGTGTGTGTGTGTAATGTAGTGTGTGTTTGTGTGTAATGTAGTGTGTGTGTGTGTAATGTAGTGTGTGTGTGTAATGTAGTGTTTGTGTGTAATGTAGTGTGTGTGTGTAATGTAGTGTGTGTGTGTAATGTAGTGTGTGTGTGTGTAATGTAGTGTGTGTGTGTGTAATGTAGTGTGTGTGTGTGTAATGTAGTGTGTGTGTGTAATGTAGTGTGTGTGTGTGTAATGTAGTGTGTGTGTGTGTAATGTAGTGTGTGTGTGTAATGTAGTGTGTGTGTGTAATGTAGTGTGTGTGTGTAATGTAGTGTGTGTGTGTGTAATGTAGTGTGTGTGTGTGTAATGTAGTGTGTGTGTGTGTAATGTAGTGTGTGTGTGTAATGTAGTGTGTGTTTGTGTGTAATGTAGTGTGTGTGTGTGTAATGTAGTGTGTGTGTGTGTAATGTAGTGTGTGTGTGTGTAATGTAGTGTGTGTGTGTAATGTAGTGTGTGTGTGTAATGTAGTGTGTGTGTGTGTAATGTAGTGTGTGTGTGTGTAATGTAGTGTGTGTGTGTGTAATGTAGTGTGTGTGTGTAATGTAGTGTGTGTGTGTGTAATGTAGTGTGTGTGTGTGTAATGTAGTGTGTGTGTGTGTAATGTAGTGTGTGTGTGTGTAATGTAGTGTGTGTGTGTGTAATGTAGTGTGTGTGTGTGTAATGTAGTGTGTGTGTGTGTAATGTAGTGTGTGTGTGTGTAATGTAGTGTGTGTGTGTAATGTAGTGTGTGTGTGTAATGTAGTGTGTGTGTGTAATGTAGTGTGTGTGTGTGTAATGTAGTGTGTGTGTGTAATGTAGTGTGTGTGTGTGTAATGTAGTGTGTGTGTGTGTAATGTAGTGTGTGTGTGTGTAATGTAGTGTGTGTGTGTGTAATGTAGTGTGTGTGTGTGTAATGTAGTGTGTGTGTGTAATGTAGTGTGTGTGTGTGTAATGTAGTGTGTGTGTGTAATGTAGTGTGTGTGTGTGTAATGTAGTGTGTGTGTGTGTAATGTAGTGTGTGTGTGTAATGTAGTGTGTGTGTGTGTAATGTAGTGTGTGTGTGTGTAATGTAGTGTGTGTGTGTGTAATGTAGTGTGTGTGTGTGTAATGTAGTGTGTGTGTGTAATGTAGTGTGTGTGTGTGTAATGTAGTGTGTGTGTGTGTAATGTAGTGTGTGTGTGTGTAATGTAGTGTGTGTGTGTAATGTAGTGTGTGTGTGTAATGTAGTGTGTGTGTGTAATGTAGTGTGTGTGTGTATGTAGTGTGTGTGTGTGTATGTAGTGTGTGTGTGTGTAATGTAGTGTGTGTGTGTGTAATGTAGTGTGTGTGTGTGTAATGTAGTGTGTGTGTGTGTAATGTAGTGTGTGTGTGTAATGTAGTGTGTGTGTGTGTAATGTAGTGTGTGTGTGTGTAATGTAGTGTGTGTGTGTGTAATGTAGTGTGTGTGTGTGTAATGTAGTGTGTGTGTGTAATGTAGTGTGTGTGTGTGAATGTAGTGTGTGTGTGTAATGTAGTGTGTGTGTGTGTAATGTAGTGTGTGTGTGTGTAATGTAGTGTGTGTGTGTGTAATGTAGTGTGTGTGTGTGTAATGTAGTGTGTGTGTGTGTAATGTAGTGTGTGTGTGTGTAATGTAGTGTGTGTGTGTAATGTAGTGTGTGTGTGTAATGTAGTGTGTGTGTGTGTAATGTAGTGTGTGTGTGTGTAATGTAGTGTGTGTGTGTGTAATGTAGTGTGTGTGTGTGTAATGTAGTGTGGTGTGTGTAATGTAGTGTGTGTGTGTGTAATGTAGTGTGTGTGTGTGTAATGTAGTGTGTGTGTGTGTAATGTAGTGTGTGTGTGTAATGTAGTGTGTGTGTGTAATGTAGTGTGTGTGTGTAATGTAGTGTGTGTGGTGTAATGTAGTGTGTGTGTGTGTAATGTAGTGTGTGTGTGTAATGTAGTGTGTGTGTGTGTAATGTAGTGTGTGTGTGTGTAATGTAGTGTGTGTGTGTGTAGTTGTGTGTGGATGTAGTGTGTGTGTGTGTAATGTAGTGTGTGTGTGTGTAATGTAGTGTGTGTGTGTGTAATGTAGTGTGTGTGTGTGTAATGTAGTGTGTGTGTGTGTGTAATGTAGTGTGTGTGTGTGTAATGTAGTGTGTGTGTGTGTAATGTAGTGTGTGTGTGTGTAATGTAGTGTGTGTGTGTGTAATGTAGTGTGTGTGTGTGTAATGTAGTGTGTGTGTGTGTAATGTAGTGTGTGTGTGTGTAATGTAGTGTGTGTGTGTAATGTAGTGTGTGTGTGTGTAATGTAGTGTGTGTGTGTAATGTAGTGTGTGTGTGTGTAATGTAGTGTGTGTGTGTGTAATGTAGTGTGTGTGTGTGTAATGTAGTGTGTGTGTGTAATGTAGTGTGTGTGTGTAATGTAGTGTGTGTGTGTGTAATGTAGTGTGTGTGTGTGTAATGTAGTGTGTGTGTGTGTAATGTAGTGTGTGTGTGTGTAATGTAGTGTGTGTGTGTAATGTAGTGTGTGTGTGTAATGTAGTGTGTGTGTGTAATGTAGTGTGTGTGTGTGTAATGTAGTGTGTGTGTGTGTAATGTAGTGTGTGTGTGTAATGTAGTGTGTGTGTGTGTAATGTAGTGTGTGTGTGTGTAATGTAGTGTGTGTGTGTGTAATGTAGTGTGTGTGTGTAATGTAGTGTGTGTGTGTGTAATGTAGTGTGTGTGTGTGTAATGTAGTGTGTGTGTGTGTAATGTAGTGTGTGTGTGAATGTAGTGTGTGTGTGTAATGTAGTGTGTGTGTGTGTAATGTAGTGTGTGTGTGTGTAATGTAGTGTGTGTGTGTGTAATGTAGTGTGTGTGTGTGTAATGTAGTGTGTGTGTGTGTAATGTAGTGTGTGTGTGTGTAATGTAGTGTGTGTGTGTGTAATGTAGTGTGTGTGTGTGTAATGTAGTGTGTGTGTGTAATGTAGTGGTGTGTGTGTAATGTAGTGTGTGTGTGTGTAATGTAGTGTGTGTGTGTAATGTAGTGTGTGTGTGTGTAATGTAGTGTGTGTGTGTGTAATGTAGTGTGTGTGTGTAATGTAGTGTGTGTGTGGTAATGTAGTGTGTGTGTGTAATGTAGTGTGTGTGTGTGTAATGTAGTGTGTGTGTGTGTAATGTAGTGTGTGTGTGTAATGTAGTGTGTGTGTGTAATGTAGTGTGTGTGTGTGTAATGTAGTGTGTGTGTGTGTAATGTAGTGTGTGTGTGTGTAATGTAGTGTGTGTGTGTGTAATGTAGTGTGTGTGTGTGTAATGTAGTGTGTGTGTGTGTAATGTAGTGTGTGTGTGTGTAATGTAGTGTGTGTGTGTAATGTAGTGTGTGTGTGTGTAATGTAGTGTGTGTGTGTGTAATGTAGTGTGTGTGTGTGTAATGTAGTGTGTGTGTGTGTAATGTAGTGTGTGTGTGTGTAATGTAGTGTGTGTGTGTGTAATGTAGTGTGTGTGTGTGTAATGTAGTGTGTGTGTGTAATGTAGTGTGTGTGTGTGTAATGTAGTGTGTGTGTGTGTAATGTAGTGTGTGTGTGTGTAATGTAGTGTGTGTGTGTGTAATGTAGTGTGTGTGTGTAATGTAGTGTGTGTGTGTAATGTAGTGTGTGTGTGTGTAATGTAGTGTGTGTGTGTGTAATGTAGTGTGTGTGTGTGTAATGTAGTGTGTGTGTGTAATGTAGTGTGTGTGTGTGTAATGTAGTGTGTGTGTGTAATGTAGTGTGTGTGTGTGTAATGTAGTGTGTGTGTGTGTAATGTAGTGTGTGTGTGTGTAATGTAGTGTGTGTGTGTGTAATGTAGTGTGTGTGTGTGTAATGTAGTGTGTGTGTGTGTAATGTAGTGTGTGTGTGTGTAATGTAGTGTGTGTGTGTGTAATGTAGTGTGTGTGTGTGTAATGTAGTGTGTGTGTGTGTAATGTAGTGTGTGTGTGTGTAATGTAGTGTGTGTGTGTGTGTAATGTAGTGTGTGTGTGTGTAATGTAGTGTGTGTGTGTGTAATGTAGTGTGTGTGTGTGTAATGTAGTGTGTGTGTGTGTAATGTAGTGTGTGTGTGTGTAATGTAGTGTGTGTGTGTGTAATGTAGTGTGTGTGTGTAATGTAGTGTGTGTGTGTGTAATGTAGTGTGTGTGTGTGTAATGTAGTGTGTGTGTGTGTAATGTAGTGTGTGTGTGTGTAATGTAGTGTGTGTGTGTGTAATGTAGTGTGTGTGTGTGTAATGTAGTGTGTGTGTGTGTAATGTAGTGTGTGTGTGTGTAATGTAGTGTGTGTGTGTGTAATGTAGTGTGTGTGTGTAATGTAGTGTGTGTGTGTAATGTAGTGTGTGTGTGTAATGTAGTGTGTGTGTGTGTAATGTAGTGTGTGTGTGTGTAATGTAGTGTGTGTGTGTAATGTAGTGTGTGTGTGTGTAATGTAGTGTGTGTGTGTAATGTAGTGTGTGTGTGTGTAATGTAGTGTGTGTGTGTGTAATGTAGTGTGTGTGTGTAATGTAGTGTGTGTGTGTGTAATGTAGTGTGTGTGTGTTAATGTAGTGTGTGTGTGTAATGTAGTGTGTGTGTGTAATGTAGTGTGTGTGTGTGTAATGTAGTGTGTGTGTGTGTAATGTAGTGTGTGTGTGTGTAATGTAGTGTGTGTGTGTAATGTAGTGTGTGTGTGTGTAATGTAGTGTGTGTGTGTGTAATGTAGTGTGTGTGTGTTTGTCTGGGTTATCTGGGCCTTGCAGCTCCTCCAGTTCTTCCTGCCAAACATCCGTCTCCACGGGAACACAGACAGGAAAGAGGAAGTGTGAGCTAATAGGAAACTTCTAGAACAGGAGGAGAGGGAGGAGGGGAAGACAGTAGGGTACGGGAGGACGGAGAGGAAAGATAAAAAAAGATGTCAAAGGATGTGTTGTGGTCAGGGGTTGGGGTTAGGGTTGTGGTCAGGGGTTAGGGTTGTGGTTAGGGTTTAGGGTTGTGGTTAGGGTTTAGGGTTGTGGTAGGGTTTAGGGTTGTGGTTGTGGTCAGGGTTTAGGGTTGTGGTTCAGGGTTTAGGGTTGTGGTTAGGGTTTAGGGTTGTGATTAGGGTTTAGGGTTGTGGTCAGGGTTTAGGGTTGTGGTTGTGGTCAGGGTTTAGGGTTGTGGTTAGGGGTTAGGGTTGTGGTTAGGGTTTAGGGTTGTGGTTAGGGGTTGTGGTCAGGGTTTAGGGTTGTGGTTTAGGGTTGTGGTTAGGGTTTAGGGTTGTGGTTAGGGTTTAGGGTTGTGGTTAGGGTTTAGGGTTGTGATTAGGGTTTAGGGTTGTGGTTAGGGGTTGTGGTCAGGGTTTAGGGTTGTGGTTTAGGGTTGTGGTTAGGGTTTAGGGTTGTGGTTTAGGGTTGTGGTTAGGGTTTAGGGTTGTGGTTAGGGTTTAGGGTTGTGGTTAGGGTTTAGGGTTGTGGTTAGGGTTTAGGGTTGTGATTAGGGTTTGTGGTTAGGGTTTAGGGTTGTGGTTTAGGGTTTAGGGTTGTGGTTAGGGTTTAGGGTTGTGGTTAGGGGTTGTGGTTAGGGTTTAGGGTTGTGGTTAGGGGTTGTGGTCAGGGTTTAGGCTTGTGGTTAGGGGTTGTGGTTAGGGTTGTGGTTAGGGTTTAGGGTTGTGGTTAGGGGTTGTGGTCAGGGTTTAGGGTTGTGGTCAGGGTTTAGGGTTGTGGTCAGGGTTTAGGGTTGTGGTCGGGGTTAGGGGTTAGTGGTCGGGTTTAGGGTTGTGAGTTAGGGTTGTGGTCAGGGTTTAGGGTTGTGGTTAGGGTTAGGGTTAGGGTTTAGGGTTGTAGAGCTGCCATTAACCAATCAGTGAGCTCTAAAAGGAGGACAAGATGTCACCATGTCACTCGATGTTGGTGTGGTCCCTGAGTACCAACCAATCACTGAGGACCATTAATGCTAGTCTTCCTATTAGTCAGATGTGAGGAGCTGGAGCCGTCCTGCTGGTGGTGAAGGAGGAAATGAGGGGGGGCGAGTTCCTTCCCACTCCTCCCTTCTCTGGTTTCCCTTCAGAAAGACGAGAGTCATCAAGACCCTGTAGAGCCCTGGACACAGAGCAGTACAGAGCAGTACAGGACTACTACAGAGCAGCACAGGACTACTACAGACCAGCACAGGACTACCTACCGCAGACACTGTAGAGCCCTGGACACAGAGCAGTACAGAGCAGTACAGGACTACTACAGACCAGCACAGGACTACTACAGACCAGCACAGCAGTACTACAGACCAGCACAGGACTACCTACCGCAGACACTGTAGAGCCCTGGACACAGAGCAGTACAGAGCAGTACAGGACTACTACAGACCAGCACAGGACTACTACAGACCAGCACAGCGAGCTACTACAGACCAGCACAGGACTACCTACCGCAGACCCTGTAGAGCCCTGGACACAGAGCAGTACAGAGCAGTACAGGACTACTACAGAGCAGCACAGGACTACTACAGACCAGCACAGGACTACTACAGACCAGCACAGGACTACTACAGACCAGCACAGGACTACTACAGACCAGCACAGCAGACTAGAGCCCTGGACACAGACCAGCACAGGAGTACTACAGAGCAGTACAGGACTACTACAGACCAGCACAGCAGTACTACAGACCAGCACAGGACTACTACAGACCAGTACAGCAGTACTACAGACCAGCACAGGACTACTACAGACCAGCACAGGACTACTACAGACCAGCACAGCAGTACTACAGACCAGTACAGGACTACTACAGACCAGCACAGGAGTACTACAGACCAGCACAGGACTACTACAGACCAGCACAGGACTACTACAGACCAGCACAGCAGTACTACAGACCAGCACAGGACTACTACAGACCAGCACAGGACTACTACAGACCAGTACAGGACTACTACAGACCAGCACAGGACTACCTACCGCAGACACTGTAGAGCCCTGGACACAGAGCAGTACAGACCAGCACAGGACTACTACAGACCAGCACAGGACTACTACAGACCAGCACAGGAGCTACTACAGACCAGCACAGGACTACTACAGACCAGCACAGGACTACTACAGACCAGCACAGGACTACTACAGACCAGCACAGGACTACTACAGACCAGCACAGAGCACTACAGAGACAGTACAGAGCAGTACAGGACTACTACAGACCAGCACAGGACTACTACAGACTAGCTACAGGATACCAGCACAGGACTACTACAGACCAGCACAGGACTACTACAGACCAGCACAGGACTACTACAGACCAGCACAGGACTACTACAGACCTAAGCACAGGACTACTACAGACCAGCACAGGACTACTACAGACTACTACAGATCCTTTTGCATGGGACTACTCCAGACCACAGAGGCTACCGACTATTACTGTCCATACATGGTGTACTACTTACCGCTACTACCCTGCCGTACCACCATATCTACCCCTCCCCCTCCGCTACCCCTACCTACCCCTACCTAACCCTCTACCCCTACCCTACCCTACCTCTACCCCTCCCCACTCCCCTACCCCTACCCCTACCTACCCTACCTACCCTACCCCTCCCTACCCTACCCCTACCCCTACCCCTACCCCCTACCCCTACCTACCCCTACCTACCCTACCCCTACCCTCCCTACCCCTACCCCTACCTATCCCTACCCTACCCTACCTACCCTACCCCTACCCTACCCCTACCCCCTACCCTACCCCTACCCCTACCCCTACCCCTACCCCTACCCTACCCCTACCCCTACCCCTACCTACCCCTACCCCTACCCTACCCTACCCCTACCCTACCCCTACCTAACCCTACCCCTACCCCTACCTCTAACCCTACCCCTACCTATCCCTACCCTACCCCCTACCCCTACCCCTACCCTACCCCTACCCCTACCTATCCCTACCCTACCCCTACCCCTACCCCTACCCTACCCCTACCCCTACCCCTACCCTACCCCTACCCCTACCCTACCCCTACCCCATACCCTACCCTACCCCTACCCTACCCCTACCTAACCCTACCCCTACCCCTACCTACCCCTACCTAACCCTACCCCTACCCCTACCCCTACCTAACCCTACCCCTACCCCTACCTAACCCTACCCCTAACCCTACCCCTACCCTACCCTACCCTACCCTACCCCTACCCTACCCTACCCCTATCCCTACCCCTACCTACCCCCACCTACCCCTACCCTACCCTACCCTACCCCTACCTAACCCTACCCCTACCTAACCCTACCCCTACCCCTACCTACCCCTACCCCTACCCCTACCTACCTACCCCTACCCCTACCCCTACCTAACCCTCCCCCTACCCCTACCCTATCCCTACCCCTACACCTACCTAACCCTACCTAACCCTGGTCCACCTACTACCCCTACCCCTACCCCTACCCCTACCCCTACCTAACCCTACCTAACCCTGGTCCACTTACTACCCCTACCCCTACCCCTAACCCTACCCCTACCCCTAACCCTAACCCTACCCCTACCCCTACCTACCCCTACCCCTAACCCTACCCCTACCCCTACCCTACCCCTACCCCTACCCCTACCTAACCCTACCCCTACCCCTAACCCTACCCCTATCCCTACCCCTACCCCTAACCCTACCCCTACCCCTACCTAACCCGACCCCTACCCCTAACCCTACCCCTACCTACCCCTACCTAACCCTACCACTACCCCTACCCCTACCCCTACCTAACCCTGGTCCACATACTATCTAACCCTAACCCTACCTAACCCTGGTCCACCTACTACCCCTAACCCTACCCCTACCTAACCCTACCCCTACCCCTAACCCTACCCCTACCCCTACCCCTACCCCTACCTACCCCTACCCCTACCCCTAACCCTAACCCTACCTAACCCTGGTCCACATACTACCTAATCAAATCAAATGTATTTATATAGCCCTTCTTACATCAGCTGATATCACAAAGTGCTGTACAGAAACCCAGCCTAAAACCCCAAACAGCAAGCAATGCAGGTGTAGAAGCACGGTGGCTAGGAAAAACTCCCTAGAAAGGCCAAAACCTAGGAAGAAACCTAGAGAGGAACCAGGCTATGAGGGGTGGCCAGTCCTCTTCTGGCTGTGCCGGGTGGAGATTATAACAGAACATGGCCAAGATGTTCAAATGTTCATAAATAACCAGCATGGTCAAATAATAATAATCACAGTGGTTGTCGAGGGTGCAACAAGTCAGCACCTCAAGAGTAAATGTCAGTTGGCTTTTCATAGCCGATCATTGAGAGTATCTCTACCGCTCCTGCTGTCTCTAGAGAGTTGAAAACAGCAGGTCTGGGACAGGTAGCACGTCCGGTGAACAGGTCAGTGTTCCATAGCCGCAGGCAGAACAGTTGAAACTGGAGCAGCAGCACGGCCAGGTGCACATACTACCTAACCCTAACCCTACCTAACCCTGGTCCACATACTACCTAACCCTAACCGTACCTAACCCTGGTCCACATACTACCTAACCCTAACCCTAGCCCTACCTAACCCTGGTCCACATACTACCTAACCCTAACCCTACCTAACCCTGGTCCACATACTACCTAACCCTAACCCTAGCCCTACCTAACCCCACCCCTACCTAACCCTGGTCCACATACTACCTAACCCTAACCCTACCTAACCCTACTCCTACCTAACCCTAACCCTACCTAACCCTGGTCCACATACTACCTAACCCTAACCGTACCTAACCCTGGTCCACATACTACCTAACCCTAACCCTACCTAACCCTGGTCCACATACTACCTAACCCTAACCCTACCTAACCCTGGTCCACATACTACCTAACCCTAACCCTAGCCCTACCTAACCCCACCCCTACCTAACCCTAACCCTAACCCTACCTAACCCTACCCCTACCTAACCCTAACCCTACCTAACCCTGGTCCACATACTACCTAACCCTAACCCTACCTAACCCTGGTCCACATACTACCTAACCCTAACCCTACCCCACCCTAACTCTACCTAACCCTACCCCTACCTAACCCTACTCCTACCTACCCCTACCCCTACCTAACCCTACTCCTACCTACCCCTACCCCTACCTAACCCTACTCCTACCTAACCCTACCCCTACCTAACCCTAACCCTACCCCTACCTAACCCTACCTAACCCTACCCCTACCTAACCCTAACCCTACCCCTACCTAACCCTACCCCTACCTACCCCTACCTAACCCTACCCCTACCTAACACTACCCCTACCTAACCCTACCCCTACCTAACCCTACCCCTACCTAACCCTAACCCTACCCCTACCTAACCCTACCTAACCCTACCCCTACCTAACCCTAACCCTACCTAACCCTAACCCTACCCCTACCTAACCCTACCCCTACCTACCCCTACCTAACCCTACCTAACCCTACCCCTACCTAACCCTAACCCTACCTAACCCTAACCCTACCCCTACCTAACCCTACCCCTACCTACCCCTACCTAACCCTAACCCTACCTAACCCTAACTTTAACTAAGGGGGCAGTGATGAGTGTATTGATTGGTTCTTTAGGTGAAGGAGGGCAGTGATGAGTGTATTGATTGGTTCTTTAGGTGAAGGAGGGCAGTGATGAGTGTATTGATTGGTTCGTTAGGGAAGGAGGGCAGTGATGAGCGTTCTGATTGG
>NW_027675497.1:177500-215000 GCF_965601325.2 Salmo salar | reverse complement strand
CTATGCATTCGTCCACCTTGAATATTATTCATGTTCTGGTTAAAAAAGGCCCTAATGATTTATGCTATACAACGTTTGACATGTTTGAACGAACGGAAATATATTTTTTCCCCTCGTTCATGACGAGAAGTCCGGCTGGCTTACATCATGTGCTAACGAGACGGAGATTTTTGGACATAAATGATGAGCTTTTTTGAACAAAACTACATTCGTTATGGACCTGTGATACCTGGAAGTGACATCTGATGAAGAGAATCAAAGGTAATGGATTATTTACATAGTATTTTCGATTTTAGATCTCCCCAACATGACGTCTAGTCTGTATCGCAACGCGTATTTTTCTGGGCACAGTGCTCAGATTATTGCAAAGTGTGATTTCCCAGTAAGGTTATTTTTAAATCTGGCAAGTTGATTGCGTTCAAAAGATGTAAATCTATAATTCTTTAAATGACAATATAATATTTTACCAATGTTTTCTAATTTTAATTATTTAATTTGTGACGCTGACTTGACTGCCGGTTATTGGAGGGAAACGATTTCCTCAACATCAATGCCATAGTAAAACGCTGTTTTTGGATATAAATATCAACTTGATAGAACTAAAAATGCATGCATTGTCTAACATAATGTCCTAGGAGTGTCATCTGATGGAGATTGTAAAAGGTTAGTGTATCATTTTAGCTGGTTTTATGGTTTTGGTGACCCTGTCTTTGACTTGACAAAACATTACACACAACTCTTGTAAATGTACTGTCCTAACATACTCTAAATTTATGCTTTCGCCGTAAAACCTTTTTGAAATCGTAAAACGTGGTTAGATTAAGGAGATGTTTATCTTTCAAATGGTGTAACATAGTTGTATTTTAGAAAAATTTGAATTTTGACATTTATTTGGATTCAAATTTGCCGCTCTTGAAATGCACCTGCTGTTGATGGAGTGCACCACGGGTGGCACGCTAGCGTCCCACCTAGCCCCGGGTTAACAGGCTCTTAACCAATGGTGCTGGAGGAGATGGCTGCTGTTTAATAGGCTCTTAACCAATGGTGCTGGAGGAGATGGCTGCTGTTTAACAGGCTCTTAACCAATGGTGCTGGAGGAGATGGCTGCTGTTTAACAGGCTCTTAACCAATGGTGCTGGAGGAGATGGCTGCTGTTTAATAGGCTCTTAACCAATGGTGCTGGAGGAGATGGCTGCTGTTTAACAGGCTCTTAACCAATGGTGCTGGAGGAGATGGCTGCTGTTTAATAGGCTCTTAACCAATGGTGCTGGAGGAGATGGCTGCTGTTTAACAGGCTCTTAACCAATGGTGCTGGAGGAGATGGCTGCTGTTTAATAGGCTCTTAACCAATGGTGCTGGAGGAGGTGGCTGCTGTTTAACAGGCTCTTAACCAATGGTGCTGGAGGAGATGGCTGCTGTTTAACAGGCTCTTAACCAATGGTGCTGGAGGAGATGGCTGCTGTTTAACAGGCTCTTAACCAATGGTGCTGGAGGAGATGGCTGCTGTTTAACAGGCTCTTAACCAATGGTGCTGGAGGAGATGGCTGCTGTTTAATAGGCTCTTAACCAATGGTGCTGGAGGAGATGGCTGCTGTTTAACAGGCTCTTAACCAATGGTGCTGGAGGAGATGGCTGCTGTTTAATAGGCTCTTAACCAATGGTGCTGGAGGAGATGGCTGCTGTTTAACAGGCTCTTAACCAATGGTGCTGGAGGAGATGGCTGCTGTTTAATAGGCTCTTAACCAATGGTGCTGGAGGAGATGGCTGCTGTTTAACAGGCTCTTAACCAATGGTGCTGGAGGAGATGGCTGCTGTTTAACAGGCTCTTAACCAATGGTGCTGGAGGAGGTGGCTGCTGTTTAACAGGCTCTTAACCAATGGTGCTGGAGGAGATGGCTGCTGTTTAACAGGCTCTTAACCAATGGTGCTGGAGGAGATGGCTGCTGTTTAATAGGCTCTTAACCAATGGTGCTGGAGGAGATGGCTGCTGTTTAACAGGCTCTTAACAAATGGTGCTGGAGGAGATGGCTGCTGTTTAACAGGCTCTTAACCAATGGTACTGGAGGAGATGGCTGCTGTTTAATAGGCTCTTAACCAATGGTGCTGGAGGAGATGGCTGCTGTTTAACAGGCTCTTAACCAATGGTGCTGGAGGAGATGGCTGCTGTTTAACAGGCTCTTAACCAATGGTGCTGGAGGAGATGGCTGCTGTTTAACAGGCTCTTAACCAATGGTGCTGGAGGAGATGGCTGCTTTAACAGGCTCTTAACCAATGGTGCTGGAGGAGATGGCTGCTGTTTAACAGGCTCTTAACCAATGGTGCTGGAGGAGATGGCTGCTGTTTAACAGGCTCTTAACAAATGGTGCTATTGTGTGTTTGTGTTATTTGTAAGTTGTTTTGTCCATAATGTTTCTGCCACCGTCTCTTATGACTGAAAACAGCTTCTGGATATCAGGACAGTGATTACTCACCTCGTACTGGACAAAGATCTTTTTTAACGAGTTGGACTTGAAGGATTTACTTCAGACACCTGACAAGGCCCTCATCCTCGTCATACGCAGGAGAAAGAGACAGAGATATCGGGGACGTAGGTCGGGATGCCTTGTAAGGAATTGATGGCGAGTGGGTAATCTGCCTCTACCTATTAGCCTGTAAGGACAGACGCTGGGAGACGAGAAGCAAGTACAGGGAGTGAACATTTAATAAATAACGGACATGAAACAAAACACGGACAGCGTCTGGACGGGAAACAAAACGACATTAATGCTGACTCGGGAAAGAAACTGAGGAAGTGACAGATATCGGGGAGGTGATTAGTAACGTGATGGAAAGAAACTGAGGAAGTGACAGATATCGGGGAGGTGATTAGTAACGTGATGGAAAGAAACTGAGGAAGTGACAGATATCGGGGAGGTGATTAGTAACGTGATGGAAAGAAACTGAGGAAGTGACAGATATCGGGGAGGTGATTAGTAACGTGATGGAAAGAAACTGAGGAAGTGACAGATATCGGGGAGGTGATTAGTAACGTGATGGAAAGAAACTGAGGAAGTGACAGATATCGGGGAGGTGATTAGTAACGTGATGGAAAGAAACTGAGGAAGTGACAGATATCGGGGAGGTGATTAGTAACGTGATGGAAAGAAACTGAGGAAGTGACAGATATCGGGGAGGTAATTAGTAACGTGATGGAGTCCAGGTGAGTCCAGGTGAGTCCAGGTGAGTCCGATGATGCGCTGATGTGTGTAACGATGGTGGGAGGTGTGAGTAATGATCAGCAGCCTGGCGACCTCGAGCGACCTCGAGGGCGAGCAGACGTGACATAGCCAACATACAATCACTGGATAACAAAATAGATGAGCTACGATCACAAATATCCTACCAACGGGATATTAACTGTAACATCTTATGTTTCACCGAGTCGTGGCTGACATGGATAACATACAGCTGGGTGTACGCTGCATCGGCAAGATAGAACAGCTGCCTCCGGTAAGACAAGGGTTGACGGTCTGTGTCTATTTGGAAACAACAGCTGGTGCACGAAATCTAATATTAAGGAAGTCTCAAGGTTTTGCTCGCCTGAGGTAGAGTATCTCATGATAAGCTGTAGACCACACTATTTACCAAGAGAGTTTTAATCTATATTTTTCATAGCTGTCTACCACCACAAACTGATGCTGCCATTAAGACCGCAAACAATGAGCTGTATAAGGCCATAAGCAAAAAGAAAAATGCTCATCCAGAGGTGGCGCACCTACTGGCCGTGGACTTTAATGCAAAGAAACTTAAATCAGTTTTACCTCATTTCTACTAACATGTTAAAAGTGCAACCAGAGGAAGAAAAACTCCAGACCTCCTTTACTCTACACACAGAGATGGATACACAGCTCTCCCTCCTTTACTCTACACACAGAGATGGATACACAGCTCTCCCTCCTTTACTCTACACACAGAGATGGATACACAGCTCTCCCTCCTTTACTCTACACACAGAGATGGATACACAGCTCTCCCTCCTTTACTCTACACACAGAGATGGATACACAGCTCTCCCTCCTTTACTCTACACACAGAGATGGATACACAGCTCTCCCTCCTTTACTCTACGCACAGAGATGGATACACAGCTCTCCCTCCTTTACTCTACACACAGAGATGGATACACAGCTCTCCCTCCTTTACTCTACACACAGAGATGGATACACAGCTCTCCCTCCTTTACTCTACACACAGAGATGGATACACAGCTCTCCCTCCTTTACTCTACACACAGAGATGGATACACAGCTCTCCCTCCTTTACTCTACACACAGAGATGGATACACAGCTCTCCCTCCTTTACTCTACACACAGAGATGGATACACAGCTCTCCCTCACCCTCCATTTGGTAAATCTGACCATAATTATATCCTCCTGATTCCTGGTTACAAGTAAATATTAAAGCAGGAAGCACCAGTTACTCAGTCAATAAGAAGTGGTCAGATGATGCAGATGCTAAGCTACAGGACTGTTTTGCTGCAAAGACTGGAATATTTTCAGGGATTCTTCCGATTGCGGAGTACACCACATCAGTCACAGGCTTCATCAATAAGTGCATCGATGACATCGTCCCCACAGTGACCGTACGTACATACCCCAACCAGAAGCCATGGATTACAGGCAACATCCGCACTGAGCTAAAGGCTAGAGCTGCCACTTTCAAGGAGCGGGACTCTAACCCGGATGCTTATAAGAAATCCTGCTATGCCCTCAGACGAACCATCAAACAGGCAAAGCATCATTACAGGACTGAGATTGAATCCTACTACACCGGCTCCGACGCTCGTCGGATGTGGCAGGGCTTACAAACTATTACAGACTACAAAGGGAAGCACAGCCGCAAGCTGCCCAGTGACATGAGCCTACCAGATGAGCTAAATTACTTCTACGCTCACTTCGAGGCAAGCAACACTGAAGCATGCATGAGAGCATCAGCTGTACTGGATGACTGATTGATCACGCTCTCCTTGGCCTTTGTGAGTAAGACCTTTAAACAGGTCAACATTCACAAGGCTGCAGGGCCAGACGGATTACCAGGACGTGTGCTCCGGGCATGCGCTGACCAACTGGCAAGTGTCTTCACTGACATTTTCAACCTCTCCCTGTCTGAGTCTGTAATACCAACATGTTTCAAGCAGACCACCATAGTCCCTGTGCCCAAGAACACTAAGGTAACCTGCCTAAATGACTACCGACCCGTAGCACTCACGTCTGTAGCCATGAAGTGCTTTGAAAGGCTGATCATGGCTCACATCAGCACCATTATCCCAGAAACCCTAGACCCACTCCAACTTGCATAACGCCCAAACACATGATGCAATCTTTATTGCAGTCCACACTGCCCTTTCCCACCTGGACAAAAGGAACACCTATGTGAGAATGCTGTTCATTGACTACAGCTCAGTGTTCAATACCGTGGTGCCCTCAAAGTTCATCACTAAGCTAAGGACCCTGGGACTGAACACCTCCCTCTGCAACTGGATCCTGGACTTCCTGACGGGCCGCCCCCCAGGTGGTAAGGGTAGGTAACAACACATCCGCCACGCTGATCCTCAAAACGGGGGCCCCTCAGGGGTGCGTGTTCAGTCCCCTCCTTTACACTCATGACTGCATGGCCAGGTACGACTCCAACACCACCATTAAGTTTGCTGACGACATAACGGGTAGGCCTGATCACCGATAACGATGAGACAGCCTATAGGGAGGAGGTCAGAGACCTGGCCATGTGGTGCCAGGACAACAACCTATCCCTCAACGTAAGACTAAGGAGATGATTGTGGACTACAGGAAAAGGAGCACCGAGCACGTCCCCATTCTCATCGACGGGGCTGTAGGGGAGTAGGTTGAGAGCTTCAAATTCCTTGGCGTCCACATCAACAACAAACTATCATGGTCCAAACACACCAAGACAGTCGTGAAGAGGGCACAACAAAGCCTATTCCCCCTCAGGAAACTGAAAAGATTTGGCATGGGTCCTCAGATCCTCAAAAGGTTCTACAGCTGCACCATCGAGAGCATCCTGGCTGTTTTTTTATTTTTACTTATCTATTTTCTATTAACACTTAATTTTCTTAAAACTACACCTGTTGCATTCAGCATTTCACTGTAAGGTCTACACCTGTTGTATTCAGGATTTTACTGTAAGGTCTACTACACCTGTTGTATTCAGTATTTTACTGTAAGGTCTACTACATCTGTTGTATTCAGCATTGCACTGTAAGGTCTACTACACCTGTTGTATTCAGCATTTCACTGTGAGGTCTACACCTGTTGTATTCAGTATTTTACTGTAAGGTCTACTACACCTGTTGTATTCAGTATTTTACTGTAAGGTCTACTACACCTGTTGTATTCAGCATTTCACTGTGAGGTCTACTACACCTGTTGAATTCAGCATTTCACTGTGAGGTCTACTACACCTGTTGTATTCAGCATTTCACTGTGAGGTCTACTACACCTGTTGTATTCAGCATTTCACTGTGAGGTCTACTACACCTGTTGTATTCAGCATTTCACTGTGAGGTCTACTACACCTGTTGTATTGGGCTCATGTGGAAAATATCATTGTATTTGTGTGTGTAGAAGTGCCTGCGGCTGGACCCCGAGGCAGCGGTGTGGAGCAGTAAGCAGCGTGTGTTAGTGACTCTAACACAGAGCCTGACTGATGTTCTGAACTACGGCCTGTTTCAACCGGCCTTCAACGGACGAGCTGGGAAGTTCCTAGACGAGGAACGACTGCTGAAAGACTACCCTCTACCCCCCATCACCCCTATTCCCTATCTAGAGGTACCCTCTACCCCCCATCACCCCTATTCCCTACCTAGAGGTACCCTCTACCCCCCATCACCCCTATTCCCTACCTAGAGGTACCCTCTACCCCCCATCACCCCTATTCCCTACCTAGAGGTACCCTCTACCCCCCATCACCCCTATTCCCTACCTAGAGGTACCCTCTACCCCCCATCACCCCTATTCCCTACCTAGAGGTACCCTCTACCCCCCATCACCCCTATTCCCTACCTAGAGGTACCCTCTACCCCCCATCACCCCTATTCCCTATCTAGAGGTACCCTCTACCCCCCATCACCCCTATTCCCTACCTAGAGGTACCCTCTACCCCCCATCACCCCTATTCCCTACCTAGAGGAACCCTCTACCCCCCATCACCCCTATTCCCTACCTAGAGGTACCCTCTACCCCCCATCACCCCTATTCCCTATCTAGAGGTACCCTCTACCCCCCATCACCCCTATTCCCTATCTAGAGGTACCCTCTACCCCCCATCACCCCTATTCCCTACCTAGAGGTACCCTCTACCCCCATCACCCCTATTCCCTACCTAGAGGTACCCTCTACCCCCCATCACCCCTATTCCCTACCTAGAGGTACCCTCTACCCCCCATCACCCCTATTCCCTACCTAGAGGTACCCTCTACCCCCCATCACCCCTATTCCCTACCTAGAGGAACCCTCTACCCCCCATCACCCCTATTCCCTACCTAGAGGTACCCTCTACCCCCCATCACCCCTATTCCCTACCTAGAGGTACCCTCTACCCCCATCACCCCTATTCCCTACCTAGAGGTACCCTCTACCCCCCATCACCCCTATTCCCTACCTAGAGGTACCCTCTACCCCCCATCACCCCTATTCCCTACCTAGAGGTACCCTCTACCCCCCATCACCGATATTCCATACGTAGAGGTACCCTCTACCCCCCATCACCCCTATTCCCTACCTAGAGGTACCCTCTACCCCCCATCACCCCTATTCCCTATCTAGAGGAACCCTCTACCCCCCATCACCCCTATTCCCTACCTAGAGGTACCCTCTACGCCCCATCACCCCTATTCCCTACCTAGAGGTACCCTCTACCCCCCATCACCCCTATTCCCTACCTAGAGGAACCCTCTACCCCCCATCACCCCTATTCCCTACCTAGAGGAACCCTCTACCCCCATCACCCCTATTCCCTACCTAGAGGAACCCTCTACCCCCCATCACCCCTATTCCCTACCTAGAGGTACCCTCTACAACCCATCACCCCTATTCCCTTCCTAGAGGTACCCTCTACCCCCCATCACCCCTATTCCCTACCTAGAGGTACCCTCTACCCCCCTCTACCCCCCATCACCCCTATTCCCTACCTAAAGGTACCCTCTACCCCCCATCACCCCTATTCCCTACCTAGAGGTACCCTCTACCCCCCATCACCCCTATTCCCTACCTAGAGGAACCCTCTACCCCCCATCACCCCTATTCCCTACCTAGAGGAACCCTCTACCCCCCATCACCCCTATTCCCTACCTAGAGGTACCCTCTACCCCCCATCACCCCTATTCCCTACCTAGAGGTACCCTCTACCCCCCATCACCCCTATTCCCTACCTAGAGGTACCCTCTACCCCCCATCACCCCTATTCCCTACCTAGAGGTACCCTCTACCCCCCATCACCCCTATTCCCTACCTAGAGGAACCCTCTACCCCCCATCACCCCTATTCCCTACCTAGAGGTACCCTCTACCCCCCATCACCCCTATTCCCTATCTAGAGGTACCCTCTACCCCCCATCACCCCTATTCCCTACCTAGAGGTACCCTCTACCCCCCATCACCCCTATTCCCTACCTAGAGGTACCCTCTACCCCCCATCACCCCTATTCCCTACCTAGAGGTACCCTCT
Organism: Salmo salar; assembly: GCF_965601325.2. NCBI lineage: Eukaryota > Metazoa > Chordata > Actinopteri > Salmoniformes > Salmonidae > Salmo > Salmo salar. The sequence continues at coordinate 206,278 of NW_027675497.1, read as the reverse complement.
ACCCCCCATCACCCCTATTCCCTATCTAGAGGTACCCTCTACCCCCCATCACCCCTATTCCCTACCTAGAGGTACCCTCTACCCCCCATCACCCCTATTCCCTACCTAGAGGTACCCTCTACCCCCCTCTACCCCCCATCACCCCTATTCCCTACCTAGAGGAACCCTCTACCCCCCATCACCCCTATTCCCTATCTAGAGGTACCCTCTACCCCCCATCACCCCTATTCCCTACCTAGAGGTACCCTCTACCCCCCATCACCCCTATTCCCTATCTAGAGGTACCCTCTACCCCCCATCACCCCTATTCCCTACCTAGAGGAACCCTCTACCCCCCATCACCCCTATTCCCTATCTAGAGGTACCCTCTACCCCCCATCACCCCTATTCCCTACCTAGAGGTACCCTCTACCCCCCATCACCCCTATTCCCTATCTAGAGGTACCCTCTACCCCCCATCACCCCTATTCCCTACCTAGAGGTACCCTCTACCCCCTCTACCCCCCATCACCCCTATTCCCTACCTAGAGGTACCCTCTACCCCCCATCACCCCTATTCCCTACCTAGAGGAACCCTCTACCCCCCATCACCCCTATTCCCTACCTAGAGGTACCCTCTACCCCCCATCACCCCTATTCCCTACCTAGAGGTACCCTCTACCCCCCATCACCCCTATTCCCTACCTAGAGGTACCCTCTACCCCCCATCACCCCTATTCCCTACCTAGAGGAACCCTCTACCCCCCATCACCCCTATTCCCTACCTAGAGGTACCCTCTACCCCCCATCACCCCTATTCCCTACCTAGAGGTACCCTCTACCCCCCATCACCCCTATTCCCTACCTAGAGGTACCCTCTACCCCCCATCACCCCTATTCCCTATCTAGAGGTACCCTCTACCCCCCATCACCCCTATTCCCTACCTAGAGGTACCCTCTACCCCCCATCACCCCTATTCCCTACCTAGAGGTACCCTCTACCCCCCTCTACCCCCCATAACCCCTATTCTCTACCTAGAGGTACCCTCTACCCCCCATCACCCCTATTCCCTACCTAGAGGTACCCTCTACCCCCATCACCCCTATTCCCTACCTAGAGGTACCCTCTACCCCCCATCACCCCTATTCCCTACCTAGAGGTACCCTCTACCCCCCATCACCCCTATTCCCTATCTAGAGGTACCCTCTACCCCCCATCACCCCTATTCCCTACCTAGAGGTACCCTCTACCCCCCATCACCCCTATTCCCTACCTAGAGGTACCCTCTACCCCCATCACCCCTATTCCCTATCTAGAGGTACCCTCTACCCCCCATCACCCCTATTCCCTACCTAGAGGTACCCTCTACCCCCCATCACCCCTATTACCTATCTAGAGGTACCCTCTACCCCCCATCACCCCTATTCCCTACCTAGAGGTACCCTCTACCCCCCATCACCCCTATTCCCTACCTAGAGGTACCCTCTACCCCCCATCACCCCTATTCCCTACCTAGAGGTACCCTCTACCCCCCATCACCCCTATTCCCTACCTAGAGGTACCCTCTACCCCCCATCACCCCTATTCCCTATCTAGAGGTACCCTCTACCCCCCATCACCCCTATTCCCTACCTAGAGGTACCCTCTACCCCCCATCACCCCTATTCCCTATCTAGAGGTACCCTCTACCCCCCATCACCCCTATTCCCTACCTAGAGGTACCCTCTACCCCCCATCACCCCTATTCCCTACCTAGAGGTACCCTCTACCCCCCATCACCCCTATTCCCTACCTAGAGGAACCCTCTACCCCCCATCACCCCTATTCCCTACCTAGAGGTACCCTCTACCCCCCATCACCCCTATTCCCTACCTAGAGGTACCCTCTACCCCCCATCACCCCTATTCCCTACCTAGAGGTACCCTCTACCCCACATCACCCCTATTCCCTATCTAGAGGTACCCTCTACCCCCCATCACCCCTATTCCCTATCTAGAGGTACCCTCTACCCCCCATCACCCCTATTCCCTATCTAGAGGTACCCTCTACCCCCCATCACCCCTATTCCCTATCTAGAGGTACCCTCTACCCCCCATCACCCCTATTCCTTACCTAGAGGTACCCTCTACCCCCCATCACCCCTATTCCCTATCTAGAGGTACCCTCTACCCCCCATCACCCCTATTCCCTACCTAGAGGTACCCTCTACACCCCATCACACCTATTGCCTACCTAGAGGTACCCTCTACCCCCCATAACCCCTATTCCCTACCTAGAGGTACCCTCTACCCCCCATCACCCCTATTCTCTACCTAGAGGTACCCTCTACCCCCCATCACCCCTATTCCCTACCTAGAGGTACCCTCTACCCCCCATCACCCCTATTCCCTATCTAGAGGTACCCTCTACCCCCCATCACCCCTATTCCCTACCTAGAGGTACCCTCTACCCCCCATCACCCCTATTCCCTACCTAGAGGTACCCTCTACCCCCATCACCCCTATTCCCTATCTAGAGGTACCCTCTACCCCCCATCACCCCTATTCCCTACCTAGAGGTACCCTCTACCCCCCATCACCCCTATTCCCTACCTAGAGGTACCCTCTACCCCCCATCACCCCTATTCCCTACCTAGAGGTACCCTCTACCCCCCATCACCCCTATTCCCTACCTAGAGGTACCCTCTACCCCCCATCACCCCTATTCCCTATCTAGAGGTACCCTCTACCCCCATCACCCCTATTCCCTACCTAGAGGTACCCTCTACCCCCCATCACCCCTATTGCCTATCTAGAGGTACCCTCTACCCCCTATCACCCCTATTCTCTACCTAGAGGTACCCTCTACCCCCCATCACCCCTATTCCCTACCTAGAGGTACCCTCTACCCCCCATCACCCCTATTCCCTACCTAGAGGTACCCTCTACCCCCCATCACCCCTATTCCCTACCTAGAGGTACCCTCTACCCCCCATCACCCCTATTCCCTACCTAGAGGTACCCTCTACCCCCATCACCCCTATTCCCTACCTAGAGGTACCCTCTACCCCCCATCACCCCTATTCCCTACCTAGAGGAACCCTCTACCCCCCATCACCCCTATTCCCTACCTAGAGGTACCCTCTACCCCCCATCACCCCTATTCCCTACCTAGAGGTACCCTCTACCCCCCATCACCCCTATTCCCTATCTAGAGGTACCCTCTACCCCCCATCACCCCTATTCCCTACCTAGAGGTACCCTCTACCCCCCATCACCCCTATTCCCTACCTAGAGGTACCCTCTACCCCCCATCACCCCTATTCCCTACCTAGAGGTACCCTCTACCCCCCATCACCCCTATTCCCTATCTAGAGGTACCCTCTACCCCCCATCACCCCTATTCCCTACCTAGAGGTACCCTCTACCCCCCATCACCCCTATTCCCTACCTAGAGGTACCCTCTACCCCCCATCACCCCTATTCCCTACCTAGAGGTACCCTCTACCCCCCATCACCCCTATTCCCTATCTAGAGGTACCCTCTACCCCCCATCACCCCTATTCCCTACCTAGAGGTACCCTCTACCCCCCATCACCCCTATTCCCTACCTAGAGGTACCCTCTACCCCCCATCACCCCTATTCCCTACCTAGAGGAACCCTCTACCCCCCATCACCCCTATTCCCTACCTAGAGGTACCCTCTACCCCCCATCACCCCTATTCCCTACCTAGAGGTACCCTCTACCCCCCATCACCCCTATTCCCTATCTAGAGGTACCCTCTACCCCCATCACCCCTATTCCCTATCTAGAGGTACCCTCTACCCCCCATCACCCCTATTCCCTACCTAGAGGTACCCTCTACCCCCCATCACCCCTATTCCCTACCTAGAGGTACCCTCTACCCCCCATCACCCCTATTCCCTACCTAGAGGTACCCTCTACCCCCCATCACCCCTATTCCCTACCTAGAGGTACCCTCTACCCCCCATCACCCCTATTCCCTACCTAGAGGTACCCTCTACCCCCCATCACCCCTATTCCCTATCTAGAGGTACCCTCTACCCCCCATCACCCCTATTCCCTACCTAGAGGTACCCTCTACCCCCCATCACCCCTATTCCCTACCTAGAGGTACCCTCTACCCCCCATCACCCCTATTCCCTACCTAGAGGTACCCTCTACCCCCCATCACCCCTATTCCTACTAGAGGTACCCTCTACCCCCATCACCCCTATTCCCTATCTAGAGGTACCCTCTACCCCCCATCACCCCTATTCCCTACCTAGAGGTACCCTCTACCCCCCATCACCCCTATTCCCTACCTAGAGGTACCCTCTACCCCCCATCACCCCTATTCCCTATCTAGAGGAACCCTCTACCCCCCATCACCCCTATTCCCTATCTAGAGGTACCCTCTACCCCCCATCACCCCTATTCCCTACCTAGAGGTACCCTCTACCCCCCATCACCCCTATTCCCTACCTAGAGGAAATCTCTACCCCCCATCACCCCTATTCCCTACCTAGAGGTACCCTCTACCCCCCATCACCCCTATTCCCTACCTAGAGGTACCCTCTACCCCCCATCACCCCTATTCTCTACCTAGAGGTACCCTCTACCCCCCATCACCCCTATTCCCTACCTAGAGGTACCCTCTACCCCCCATCACCCCTATTCCCTACCTAGAGGTACCCTCTACCCCCCATCACCCCTATTCCCTACCTAGAGGTACCCTCTACCCCCCATCACCCCTATTCCCTACCTAGAGGTACCCTCTACCCCCCATCACCCCTATTCCCTACCTAGAGGTACCCTCTACCCCCCATCACCCCTATTCTCTACCTAGAGGAACCCTCTACCCCCCATCACCCCTATTCCCTATCTAGAGGTACCCTCTACCCCCCATCACCCCTATTCCCTATCTAGAGGAACCCTCTACCCCCCATCACCCCTATTCTCTACCTAGAGGTACCCTCTACCCCCCATCACCCCTATTCTCTACCTAGAGGTACCCTCTACCCCCCATCACCCCTATTCCCTACCTAGAGGTACCCTCTACCCCCCATCACCCCTATTCCCTACCTAGAGGTACCCTCTACCCCCATCACCCCTATTCTCTACCTAGAGGTACCCTCTATCCCCCATCACCCCTATTCCCTATCTAGAGGTACCCTCTACGCCCCATCACCCCTATTCCCTATCTAGAGGTACCCTCTACCCCCCATCACCCCTATTCCCTACCTAGAGGTACCCTCTACCCCCCATCACCCCTATTCCCTACCTAGAGGTACCCTCTACCCCCCATCACCCCTATTCCCTACCTAGAGGAAATCTCTACCCCCCATCACCCCTATTCCCTACCTAGAGGTACCCTCTACCCCCCATCACCCCTATTCCCTACCTAGAGGTACCCTCTACCCCCCATCACCCCTATTCTCTACCTAGAGGTACCCTCTACCCCCCATCACCCCTATTCCCTACCTAGAGGTACCCTCTACCCCCCATCACCCCTATTCCCTACCTAGAGGGACCCTCTACCCCCCATCACCCCTATTCCCTACCTAGAGGTACCCTCTACCCCCCATCACCCCTATTCCCTACCTAGAGGTACCCTCTACCCCCCATCACCCCTATTCCCTAGCTAGAGGTACCCTCTACCCCCCATCACCCCTATTCTCTACCTAGAGGAACCCTCTACCCCCCATCACCCCTATTCCCTATCTAGAGGTACCCTCTACCCCCCATCACCCCTATTCTCTACCTAGAGGAACCCTCTACCCCCCATCACCCCTATTCCCTATCTAGAGGTACCCTCTACCCCCCATCACCCCTATTCCCTATCTAGAGGTACCCTCTACCCCCCATCACCCCTATTCCCTACCTAGAGGTACCCTCTACCCCCCATCACCCCTATTCCCTATCTAGAGGTACCCTCTACCCCCCATCACCCCTATTCCCTACCTAGAGGAACCCTCTACCCCCCATCACCCCTATTCCCTACCTAGAGGAACCCTCTACCCCCCATCACCCCTATTCCCTACCTAGAGGTACCCTCTACCCCCTCTACCCCCCATCACCCCTATTCCCTACCTAGAGGAACCCTCTACCCCCCAACACCCCTATTCCCTATCTAGAGGTACCCTCTACCCCCCATCACCCCTATTCCCTATCTAGAGGTACCCTCTACCCCCCATCACCCCTATTCCCTATCTAGAGGAACCCTCTACCCCCCATCACCCCTATTCCCTATCTAGAGGTACCCTCTACCCCCCATCACCCCTATTCCCTATCTAGAGGTACCCTCTACCCCCCATCACCCCTATTGCCTACCTAGAGGTACCCTCTACCCCCCATCACCCCTATTCCCTACCTAGAGGTACCCTCTACCCCCCATCACCCCTATTCCCTACCTAGAGGTACCCTCTACCCCCCATCACCCCTATTCCCTATCTAGAGGAACCCTCTACCCCCCATCACCCCTATTCCCTATCTAGAGGTACCCTCTACCCCCCATCACCCCTATTCCCTACCTAGAGGTACCCTCTACCCCCCATCACCCCTATTCCCTACCTAGAGGTACCCTCTACCCCCCATCACCCCTATTCCCTACCTAGAGGTACCCTCTACCCCCCATCACCCCTATTCCCTACCTAGAGGTACCCTCTACCCCCCATCACCCCTATTCCCTACCTAGAGGTACCCTCTACCCCCCATCACCCCTATTCCCTACCTAGAGGTACCCTCTACCCCCATCACCCCTATTCCCTACCTAGAGGTACCCTCTACCCCCCATCACCCCTATTCTCTACCTAGAGGAACCCTCTACCCCCCATCACCCCTATTCCCTATCTAGAGTTACCCTCTACCCCCCATCACCCCTATTCCCTATCTAGAGGTACCCTCTACCCCCCATCACCCCTATTCTCTACCTAGAGGTACCCTCTACCCCCCATCACCCCTATTCTCTACCTAGAGGTACCCTCTACCCCCCATCACCCCTATTCCCTACCTAGAGGTACCCTCTACCCCCCATCACCCCTATTCCCTATCTAGAGGTACCCTCTACCCCCCATCACCCCTATTCCCTACCTAGAGGTACCCTCTACCCCCCATCACCCCTATTCCCTACCTAGAGGTACCCTCTACCCCCATCACCCCTATTCTCTACCTAGAGGTACCCTCTACCCCCCATCACCCCTATTCCCTATCTAGAGGTACCCTCTACGCCCCATCACCCCTATTCCCTATCTAGAGGTACCCTCTACCCCCCATCACCCCTATTCCCTATCTAGAGGAACCCTCTACCCCCCATCACCCCTATTCCCTATCTAGAGGTACCCTCTACCCCCCATCACCCCTATTCCCTACCTAGAGGTACCCTCTACCCCCCATCACCCCTATTCCCTACCTAGAGGTACCCTCTACCCCCCATCACCCCTATTCCCTACCTAGAGGTACCCTCTACCCCCCATCACCCCTATTCCCTACCTAGAGGTACCCTCTACCCCCCATCACCCCTATTCCCTACCTAGAGGTACCCTCTACCCCCCATCACCCCTATTCCCTACCTAGAGGTACCCTCTACCCCCCATCACCCCTATTCCCTACCTAGAGGTACCCTCTACCCCCCATCACCCCTATTCCCTACCTAGAGGTACCCTCTACCCCCCATCACCCCTATTCCCTACCTAGAGGTACCCTCTACCCCCCATCACCCCTATTCCCTACCTAGAGGTACCCTCTACCCCCCATCACCCCTATTCCCTACCTAGAGGAACCCTCTACCCCCCATCACCCCTATTCCCTATCTAGAGGTACCCTCTACCCCCCATCACCCCTATTCTCTACCTAGAGGAACCCTCTACCCCCCATCACCCCTATTCCCTATCTAGAGGTACCCTCTACCCCCCATCACCCCTATTCCCTATCTAGAGGTACCCTCTACCCCCCATCACCCCTATTCCCTACCTAGAGGTACCCTCTACCCCCCATCACCCCTATTCCCTATCTAGAGGTACCCTCTACCCCCCATCACCCCTATTCCCTACCTAGAGGAACCCTCTACCCCCCATCACCCCTATTCCCTACCTAGAGGAACCCTCTACCCCCCATCACCCCTATTCCCTACCTAGAGGTTACCCTCTACCCCCCATCACCCCTATTCCCTACCTAGAGGTACCCTCTACCCCCCATCACCCCTATTCCCTACCTAGAGGTACCCTCTACCCCCCATCACCCCTATTCCCTATCTAGAGGTACCCTCTACGCCCCATCACCCCTATTCCCTATCTAGAGGTACCCTCTACCCCCCATCACCCCTATTCCCTACCTAGAGGTACCCTCTACCCCCCATCACCCCTATTCCCTATCTAGAGGTACCCTCTACCCCCCATCACCCCTATTCCCTACCTAGAGGTACCCTCTACCCCCCATCACCCCTATTCCCTACCTAGAGGAACTCTCTACCCCCCATCACCCCTATTCCCTACCTAGAGGTACCCTCTACCCCCCATCACCCCTATTCCCTACCTAGAGGTACCCTCTACCCCCCATCACCCCTATTCCCTACCTAGAGGTACCCTCTACCCCCCATCACCCCTATTCCCTACCTAGAGGTACCCTCTACCCCCCATCACCCCTATTCCCTACCTAGAGGGACCCTCTACCCCCCATCACCCCTATTCCCTACCTAGAGGTACCCTCTACCCCCCATCACCCCTATTCCCTACCTAGAGGTACCCTCTACCCCCCATCACCCCTATTCCCTACCTAGAGGTACCCTCTACCCCCCATCACCCCTATTCCTACTAGAGGTACCCTCTACCCCCCATCACCCCTATTCTCTACCTAGAGGAACCCTCTACCCCCCATCACCCCTATTCCCTATCTAGAGGTACCCTCTACCCCCCATCACCCCTATTCCCTATCTAGAGGTACCCTCTACCCCCCATCACCCCTATTCCCTACCTAGAGGTACCCTCTACCCCCCATCACCCCTATTCCCTATCTAGAGGTACCCTCTACCCCCCATCACCCCTATTCCCTACCTAGAGGAACCCTCTACCCCCCATCACCCCTATTCCCTACCTAGAGGAACCCTCTACCCCCCATCACCCCTATTCCCTACCTAGAGGTACCCTCTACCCCCTCTACCCCCCATCACCCCTATTCCCTACCTAGAGGAACCCTCTACCCCCCATCACCCCTATTCCCTATCTAGAGGTACCCTCTACCCCCCATCACCCCTATTCCCTATCTAGAGGTACCCTTTACCCCCCATCACCCCTATTCCCTATCTAGAGGAACCCTCTACCCCCCATCACCCCTATTCCCTATCTAGAGGTACCCTCTACCCCCCATCACCCCTATTCCCTACCTAGAGGAACCCTCTACCCCCCATCACCCCTATTCCCTACCTAGAGGTACCCTCTACCCCCCATCACCCCTATTCCCTACCTAGAGGTACCCTCTACCCCCCATCACCCCTATTCCCTACCTAGAGGTACCCTCTACCCCCTCTACCCCCCATCACCCCTATTCCCTACCTAGAGGTACCCTCTACCCCCCATCACCCCTATTCCCTATCTAGAGGTACCCTCTACCCCCCATCACCCCTATTCCCTATCTAGAGGTACCCTCTACCCCCCATCACCCCTATTCCCTACCTAGAGGTACCCTCTACCCCCCCCCCCCATCACCCCTATTCCCTACCTAGAGGTACCCTCTACCCCCCATCACCCCTATTCCCTACCTAGAGGTACCCTCTACCCCCCATCACCCCTATTCCCTATCTAGAGGTACCCTCTACCCCCCATCACCCCTATTCCCTACCTAGAGGTACCCTCTACCCCCCATCACCCCTATTCCCTACCTAGAGGTACCCTCTACCCCCCATCACCCCTATTCCCTATCTAGAGGTACCCTCTACCCCCCATCACCCCTATTCCCTACCTAGAGGTACCCTCTACCCCCCATCACCCCTATTCCCTATCTAGAGGTACCCTCTACCCCCCATCACCCCTATTCCCTACCTAGAGGTACCCTCTACCCCCATCACCCCTATTCCCTACCTAGAGGTACCCTCTACCCCCCATCACCCCTATTCCCTACCTAGAGGTACCCTCTACCCCCCATCACCCCTATTCCCTACCTAGAGGTACCCTCTACCCCCCATCACCCCTATTCCCTACCTAGAGGTACCCTCTACACCATCACCCTATGCCCTATACCATACATACACCCTACACACTACACCCTATTCCATACATACACCCTACACACTACACACTGCACCCTATTCCATACATACACCCTACAACCTACACACTGCACCCTATTCCATACATACACCCTACAACCTACACACTGCACCCTATTCCATACACCCTACACCCTACACACTGCACCCTATTCCATACATACACCCTACAACCTACACACTGCACCCTATTCCATACATACACCCTACAACCTACACACTGCACCCTATTCCATACATACACCCTACACCCTACACACTGCACCCTATTCCATACATACACCCTATAACCTACACACTGCACCCTATTCCATACATACACCCTACACCCTACACACTGCACCCTATTCCATCCACCCTACACACTGCACCCTATTCCATACACCCTACACACTGCACCCTATTCCATACATACACCCTACACACTGCACCCTATTCCATACATACACCCAAACCTACACACTGCACCCTATTCCATACATACACCCTACAACCTACACACTGCACCCTATTCCATACATACACCCTACACACTGCACCCTATTCCATACATACACCCTACACACTACACCCTATTCCATACAAACACCCAACACCATACACACTGCACCCTATTCCATACATACACCCTACAACCTACACACTGCACCCTATTCCATACATACACCCTACACCCTACACACTACACCCTATTCCATACATACACCCTACACACTGCACCCTATTCCATACACCCTACACCTACGCACTATTCATACATACACCCTACACACTGCACCCTATTCCATACATACACCCTACAACCTACACACTGCACCCTATTCCATACATACACCCTACACACCTACACACTGCACCCTATTCCATACATACACCCTACACACCTACACACTGCACCCTATTCCATACATACACCCTACACACCATACACACTAGCACCCTATTCCATACATACACCCTACAACCTACACACTGCACCCTATTTCATACATACACCCTACACACTGCACCCTATTCCATACATACACCCTACACACTACACCCTATTCCATACAAACACCCAACACCATACACACTGCACCCTATTCCATACATACACCCTACAACCTACACACTGCACCCTATTTCATACATACACCCTACACACTGCACCCTATTCCATACATACACCCTACACACTACACCCTATTCCATACAAACACCCAACACCATACACACTGCACCCTATTCCATACATACACCCTACAACCTACACACTGCACCCTATTTCATACATACACCCTACACACTGCACCCTATTCCATACATACACCCTACACACTACACCCTATTCCATACAAACACCCAACACCCTACACACTGCACCCTATTCCATACATACACCCTACAACCTACACACTGCACCCTATTTCATACATACACCCTACACACTGCACCCTATTCCATACATACACCCTACAACCTACACACTGCACCCTATTTCATACATACACCCTACACACTGCACCCTATTCCATACATACACCCTACAACCTACACACTGCACCCTATTTCATACATACACCCTACACACTGCACCCTATTCCATACATACACCCTACACACTACACCCTATTCCATACAAACACCCAACACCATACACACTGCACCCTATTCCATACATACACCCTACAACCTACACACTGCACCCTATTTCATACATACACCCTACACACTGCACCCTATTCCATACATACACCCTACAACCTACACACTGCACCCTATTTCATACATACACCCTACACACTGCACCCTATTCCATACATACACCCTACACACTACACCCTATTCCATACAAACACCCAACACCATACACACTGCACCCTATTCCATACATACACCCTACAACCTACACACTGCACCCTATTTCATACATACACCCTACACACTGCACCCTATTCCATACATACACCCTACACACTACACCCTATTCCATACAAACACCCAACACCATACACACTGCACCCTATTCCATACATACACCCTACAACCTACACACTGCACCCTATTTCATACATACACCCTACACACTGCACCCTATTCCATACATACACCCTACACACTACACCCTATTCCATACAAACACCCAACACCATACACACTGCACCCTATTCCATACATACACCCTACAACCTACACACTGCACCCTATTTCATACATACACCCTACAACCTACACACTGCACCCTATTTCATACATACACCCTACACACTGCACCCTATTCCATACATACACCCTACACACTACACCCTATTCCATACAAACACCCAACACCATACACACTGCACCCTATTCCATACATACACCCTACAACCTACACACTGCACCCTATTTCATACATACACCCTACAACCTACACACTGCACCCTATTTCATACATACACCCTACAACCTACACACTGCACCGTATTCCATACATATAAAATTATATATGTTGAAACTGTAAAATTGTTTTAACTTATAGGGCTGTGTGTGTGTGTGTGTGTGTGTGTGTGTGTGTGTGTGTGTGTGTGTGTGTGTGTGTGTGTGTGGTGTGTGTGTGTGTGTGTGTGTGGTGTGTGTGTGTGTGTGTGTGTGTGTGTGTGTGTGTGTCTCATTGTAGTTCCGCTATAAGAGGCGTGTTTACACTCAGAGCTACGTGGACGACAAGCAGCTAGCGAAGCTCCATACCAAGGTAAGACAACACACAGACAACAACACACAGACAACAACACACAGACAACAACACACAGACAACAACACACAGACAACAACACACAGACAACAACACACAGACAACAACACACAGACAACAACACACAGACAACAACACACAGACACGTGCCGGCCCTACTCTCGCTGTCCCGTCCTCTGTCTCTCAGGCCAACCTGAAGAAGTTCATGGACTACGTTTACCAGCTCAGCGTTGACAAAGTCTCCAGGTTCTTGGAGAAAGGTCTTGATCCTAATTTCCATGATGCAGACACAGGAGGTGAGGAAACTCACTCACTCACTCACTCACTCACTCACTCACTCACTCACTCACTCACTCACTCACTCACTCACTCACTCACTCACTCACTCACTCACTCACTCACTCACTCACTCACTCACTCACTCACTCACCCACACACTCACTCACTCACTCACTCACTCACTCACTCACTCACTCACACACTCACTCACTCACTCACTCACTCACTCACTCACTCACTCACTCACTCACTCACACACTCACTCACTCACTCACTCACTCACTCACTCACTCACTCACTCACTCACTCACTCACTCACTCACTCACTCACTCACTCTCTCACTCTCTCACTCTCTCTCTCTCTCTCTCACACACACACACACACACACACACACACACACACACAGTGTGTCTGAAAGTGAGTGAGTATCTATCCCTCACCGCTAAGCCTCAGTGTTTTTCTATCTGAATATGTGTTCCCAGAATGCCCCTTAACCCTGGCGGTTCAGCTCGAGGGCAGTGCAGAGCTGATTAAAGTCCTGAGGAGTGGAGGAGCCCACCTGGACTTCAGGACGAGAGACGGAATCACAGCGCTGCACAGAGCCGTTCTCTCAAGGAACCACACAGCACTCACAGTGAGTACGCACGCACACGCACACGCACACACACACGCACACGCGACACGCGCACGCGCACGCACGCACACGCACACGCACACGCACACGCACACGCACGCACACACACACACACACACACGTGCATACACAGCCCTGTGTGTTTGTGTTTTTAAGCGTGTGTGTGTGTGTGTGTGTGTGTGTGTGTGTGTGTGTGTGTGACCTGGGGGCGTCTCCAGACTAAGCGTAATGTGTGTGTGTGTGTGTGTTGCAGACAGTGTTGGACCTGGGGGCGTCTCCAGACTAAGCGTAATGTGTGTGCGTTGCAGACGGTGTTGGACCTGGGGGCGTCTCCAGACTAAGCGTAATGTGTGTGTGTGTGTTGCAGACGGTGTTGGACCTGGGGGCGTCTCCAGACTAAGCGTAATGTGTGTGTGTGTTGCAGACGGTGTTGGACCTGGGGGCGTCTCCAGACTAAGCGTAATGTGTGTGTGTGTGTTGCAGACGGTGTTGGACCTGGGGGCGTCTCCAGACTAAGCGTAATGTGTGTGTGTGTGTTGCAGACGGTGTTGGACCTGGGGGCGTCTCCAGACTATAGGGACAGCCGTGGGTTAACTCCTTTGTACCACTGTGCCATGGTGGGGGGAGACCCGTACTGCTGTGAACTGCTGCTTCATGAACACGCTGTTATAGGCAGCACCGACGAGAATGGCTGGCAAGAGATACACCAGGTAACACACACACACACACCAAGGTTATTATAGGACGAGAATGGCTGGGGAGAGGTACACCAGGTAACACACACACACCAAGGTTATTATAGGACGAGAATGGCTGGGGAGAGGTACACCAGGTAACACACACACACCAAGGTTATTATAGGACGAGAATGGCTGGGGAGAGGTACACCAGGTAACACACACACACACACCAAGGTTATTATAGGACGAGAATGGCTGGGGAGAGGTACACCAGGTAACACACACACACCAAGGTTATTATAGGACGAGAATGGCTGGGGAGAGGTACACCAGGTAACACACACACACACACCAAGGTTATTATAGGACGAGAATGGCTGGGGAGAGGTACACCAGGTAACACACACACACCAAGGTTATTATAGGACAAGAATGGCTGGGGAGAGGTACACCAGGTAACACATACACACCAAGGTTATTATAGGACGAGAATGGCTGGGGAGAGGTACACCAGGTAACACACACACACCAAGGTTATTATAGGACGAGAATGGCTGGGGAGAGGTACACCAGGTAACACACACACACCAAGGTTATTATAGGACGAGAATGGCTGGGGAGAGGTACACCAGGTAACACACACACACACACCAAGGTTATTATAGGACGAGAATGGCTGGGGAGAGGTACACCAGGTAACACACACACACCAAGGTTATTATAGGACGAGAATGGCTGGGGAGAGGTACACCAGGTAACACACACACACCAAGGTTATTATAGGTTTGGGTTTTTATACAGTATGACTTTTTTGATGACATGGACGGTACTTTCTACGGTGTTGATTCATTCAGAGACCCAGAGGCCTGTACAGTGAGGAGGGAAAAAGGATTTGATCCCCTGCTGATTTTGTGCGTTTGTCCACTGATAAAGAAAGGATCAGTCTATAATGTTTATTTGAACAGTGAGAGACAGAATAACAACAACAAAAATATCCAGAAAAATGCATGTGTGAAATGTTATAAATTGATTTGCATTTTAATGATGGAAATAAGTATTTGACCCCCTCTCAATCAGAAAGATTTCTGGCTCCCAGGTGTCTTTTATACAGGTAACGAGCTGAGATTAGGAGCACACTCTTAAAGGGAGTGCTCCTAATCTCAGTTTGTTGCCTGTATAAAAGACACCTGTCCACAGAAGCAATCAATCAGATTCCAAACTCTCCACCATGGCCAAGACCAAAGAGCTCTCCAAGGATGTCAGGGACAAGATTGTAGACCTACACAAGGCTGGAATGGGCTACAAGACCATCGCCAAGCAGCTTGGTGAGAAGGTGACAACAGTTGGTGCGATTATTCACAAATGGAACAAACACAAAGGAACTGTCAATATCCCTCGGCCTGGGGCTCCATGCAAGATCTCACCTCGTGGAGTTGCAATGATCATGAGAACGGTGAGGAATCAGCCCAGAACTACACGGGAGGATCTTGTCAATGATCTCAAGGCAGCTGGGACCATAGTCACCAAGAAAACAATTGGTAACACACTACGCCGTGAAGGACTGAAATCCTGCAGCGCCTGCAAGGTCCCCCTGCTCAAGAATACATATACATGCCCGTCTGAAGTTTGCCAATGAACATCTGAATGATTCAGAGGACAACTGGTGAAAGTGTTGTGGTCAGATGACACCAAAATAGAGCTCTTTGACATCAACTCAACTCGCCGTGTTTGGAGGAGGAGGAATGCTGCCTATGACCCCAAGAACACCATCCCCACCGTCAAACATGGAGGTGGAAACTTAATGCTCTGGGGGTGTTTTTCTGCTAAGGGGACAGGACAACTTCACCGCATCAAAAGGACGATGGACAGGGCCATGTACCGTCAAATCTTGGGTGAGAACCTCCTTCCCTCAGCCAGGGCATTGAAAATGGGTCGTGGATGGGTATTCCAGCATGACAATGACCCAAAACACACGGCCAAGGCAACAAAGAAGTGGCTCAAGAAGAAGCACATTAAGGTCCTGGAGTGGCCTAGCCAGTCTCCAGACCTTAATCCCATAGAAAATCTGTGGAGGGAGCTGAAGGTTCGAGTTGCCAAACGTCAGCCTCAAAACCTTAATGATTTGGAGAAGATTTGCAAAGAGGAGTGGGACAAAATCCCTCCAGAGATGTGTGCAAACCTGGTGGCCAACTACAAGAAACATCTGACCTCTGTGACTGCCAACAGGGGTTTTGCCACCAAGTACTAAGTCATGTTTTGCAGAGGGGTCAAATACTTATTTCCCTCATTAAAATGCAAATCATTTTATAACATTTTGACATGCGTTTTTTTCTGGATTTTGTTGTTGTTATTCTGTCTCTCTGTTCAAATAAACCTCCCATTAACATTATAGACTGATCATTTCTTTGTCAGTGGGAAAATGTACAAAATCAGCAAGGGATCAAATACTTTTTCCCCCCACTGTATGACTTTTTTGTTCTATTAGTTAAGATTTTTATTTGAAATTAATTTTGTTTGTTTGTTTTCTCAGTAAACACTAAGTAAACATTTTCTATTATTTTGTTGAATTAGGAATATTTACCTTCTCTGGTCATTGGAGTAACAACATGAATTAGGAATATTTACCTTCTCTGGTCATTGGAGTAACAACATGAATTAGGAATATTTACCTTCTCTGGTCATTGGAGTAACAACATGAATTAGGAATATTTACCTTCTCTGGTCATTGGAGTAACAACATGAATTAGGAATATTTACCTTCTCTGGTCATTGGAGTAACAACATGAATTAGGAATATTTACCTTCTCTGGTCATTGGAGTAACAACATGAATTAGGAATATTTACCTTCTCTGGTCATTGGAGTAACCACATGAATTAGGAATATTTACCTTCTCTGGTCATTGGAGTAACAACATGAATTAGGAATATTTACCTTCTCTGGTCATTGGAGTAACCACATGAATTAGGAATATTTACCTTCTCTGGCGGGCACTGTGGACCCCGGTCAGGAGCCACATGAATTAGGAATATTTACCTTCTCTGGTCATTGGAGTCAGAGACCACATGAATTAGGAATATTTACCTTCTCTGGTCATTGGAGTAACCACATGAATTAGGAATATTTACCTTCTCTGGTCATTGGAGTAACAACATGAATTAGGAATATTTACCTTCTCTGGTCATTGGAGTAACCACATGAATTAGGAATATTTACCTTCTCTGGTCATTGGAGTAACCACATGAATTAGGAATATTTACCTTCTCTGGTCATTGGAGTAACCACATGAATTAGGAATATTTACCTTCTCTGGTCATTGGAGTAACAACATGAATTAGGAATATTTACCTTCTCTGGTCATTGGAGTAACCACATGAATTAGGAATATTTACCTTCTCTGGTCATTGGAGTAACAACATGAATTAGGAATATTTACCTTCTCTGGTCATTGGAGTAACAACATGAATTAGGAATATTTACCTTCTCTGGTCATTGGAGTAACCACATGAATTAGCTTGCGTGTTTTAAGTCATGTCTCCGCTTGCATTATGACTGCAAGCCGAGACAAGTGTTCTTGAATCAGAAAAGTTTGGTGACCACTGCTCTACACTATACACTACGTTGCTTTTTTGTCACAAAAAAACAGAAATTAGGCAAGATGGCGCCGACAGAGAGGGCTGCCTCGCTTCTAGTCCTTAGGAAACTTTGCAGTATTTCGTTTTTTTATGTATTGGATATCAGAGCGATGTCAACTTACCAGAACTACGACCAGGAATACGACCTTCCCGAAGCGGATCCTTTGTCCGAACCATCCAGGGCATTTGAACTGATTCCGGAGGCCAACCCAAAACAACGCCGCCGGAGAAGAGGTAGACGAAGCGGTCTTCTGAGGCACGCACACCACCCACCGCTTCTGAGTATATTACTCACACCACCCACCGCTTCTGAGTATATTACTCACACCACCCACCGCTTCTGAGTATATTACTCGCTAATGTCCAGTCTCTAGATAACGAGGTAGACGAAATTAGGGCAAAGGTTCCAGAGAGACATCAGGGATGGAAACATACTCTGTTTCACGGACACATGGCTCTCCGGGTATATCCTGTTGGAGGCGGTACAGCCACCTGGATTCTTTGTGTGTCACGCCGACAGGAATAAACATCTTTCCAGGAAGAAGGAGGGCGGGGGTGTATGTTTCATGATTAACAACTCATGGTGTAATTGTAACAACATACAGGAACTCAAGTCCTTTTGTTCACCTGACCTAGAATTCCTCACAATCAAATGCCGACCATATTATCTCCCAAGAGAATTCTCGTCGGTTATTATCACAGACGTGTATATTCCCCCCTCAAGCCGATACCACGACGGCCCTCAAGGAACTTCACTGGACTCTATGCAAACTGGAAACAATATATCCTGAGGCTGCATTTATTGTAGCTGGGGATTTTAAGGCTACTTAAATTCTATCAGCATATTGACTGTAGCACTCAAGCTGGAAATACACTGATCACTGCTACTCTAACTTCCGAGATGCATACAAGGCCCTCCCCCGCCCTCCTTTTGGCAAATCTGACCACGACTCCATTTTGCTCCTCCCTTCCTATAGGCAGAAACTCAAACAGGATGTACCCATGCTAAGGACTATTCAACACTGGTCTGAGCAATCGGAAACCACGCTTCAAGAGTGTTTTTAATCACACGGCCTGGGACATGTTCCGGGTAGCCTCAGAGAATAATATTGACGTATTCGCTGATTCAGTGAGTGAGTTTATAAGGAAGTGTATAGGAGAAGATGTACTTACTGTGACTATTAAACCTACCCTAACCAGAAACCGTGGATAGATGGCGGCATTCGCGCAAAACTGAAAGCGCGAAGCCACCTTATTTAACGATGGGAAGGTGACTGGGAATATGGCCTAATACAAACAGTGTAGTTATTCCCTCTACAAGGCAATCAAACAAGTGACATTTCAGTATAGAGACAAAGTGGAGTCGCAATGCAACGGTCCAGACACGAGACGTATGTGGCAGGGTCTTCAGACAATCACGGACTACAAAAAGAAAACCAGCCACGTCGTGGACAACGACGTCTTGCTTCCAGACAAACTAAACACCTTCTTTGCACACTTTGAGGATAATACAGTGCCACCGATGTGGCCCGCCACCAAGGACTATGGGCTCTCCTCCTCCGTGACCGACGTGATTAAGACATTTAAACGTGTTAACCCTCCAAGGCTGCAGGCCCAGATGGCATCCCTAGCCGCATCCTCAGAGTATGGGCAGACTAGCTGGCTGGTGTGTTTAAACACATATTCAATCTCTCCCTATCCCAGTCTGCTGTCCCCACATGCTTCAAGATGGCCACCATTGTTCCTGTACCCAAGAATGCAAAGTGTGGTGGCTAATTTCTGCATTACCAAATGAGAAGAGTTACAAACTTCACACACCAGTCAGAGTTATACTTAAACTACATCTTTAATAACAAGAGCTTTGCATTAGCACTTGACTTTCAACGATTCGCCATTTCTAATGAACCGTTGATAGTGACAACACAAAAGTACAAAGATCTTTTATAGCCAAGATGCACCCCCTCTCAACCTACATGACGAACCATATCCTCTCCCGAGCCAGTTGGGGAGTTGCAGCGATGAGACAAGATTGTAATTGCCAGAAATTGGGGAGAAAAACGGTGACTAAATAAATAATACTTGGTGAAGAACAACTGCAGAAACTTGCAATCGACTGCAGTCGAAAATTCATGACCTCAGAGATCACATGATTTTTGTAAATAATGCAACACACTTTGAAAGGCGAGATGACCAACGATGGTCAGTGACTTTGACAAAAAGTGATTCGCTCAAATGCGCCCATTGAGATGAGCACAATGCACGACTTTCTCCCACACAGTCATACAGAGTATCTATATGTGTATCTGCAGGGGTGCTCTTCACACTGCCACAGCCTGGTAGCTATGGGACAAAACAGGGGTGCTCTTCACATTAAAATGCAAATCAATTTATAACATTTTTGACATGCGTTTTTCTGGATTTTTTTGTTGTTATTCTGTCTCTCACTGTTCAAATAAACCTCCCATTAAAATTATAGACTGATCATTTCTTTATCAGTGGGCAAACGTACAAAATCAGCAGGGGATCAAATCCTTTTTTCCCTCACTGTATCTATAACTCCTATTTCTGTGTGAACTTGGGGTCACCCAAAAAGGGACATATTACAAACCTCACGCAGAGACATACAAATGGTATCCGCAAGTTCACCTGACTCTGGGGAATTAGGTAAATGACCTCATTGTCAAACTCCTGAAGAATCCATTTAGTCAAAGGGTCTTCCCACCCTGCCGTCTACAAAACAATGGGAAGATTAGATCATCTATGTGACATGTCGTTTCTCTCCAGGCATGTCGTCATGGGAACGTGCAGCACCTGGAACATCTGCTGTTTTACGGAGCCGACATGAGCTCCCAGAATGCCTCAGGGAACACTGCCCTGCACCTGTGTGGTCTATACAACCAGGTAACACTACACCTGTGGTCTGTACAACCAGGTAACACTACACCTGTGGTCTGTACAACCAGGTAACACTACACCTGTGGTCTATACAACCAGGTAACACTACACCTGTGGTCTATACAACCAGGTAACACTACACCTGTGGTCTATACAACCAGGTAACACTACACCTGTGGTCTATACAACCAGGTAACACTACACCTGTGGTCTGTACAACCAGGTAACACTACACCTGTGTGGTCTATACAACCAAGTAGCACTACACCTGTGGTCTATACAACCAGGTAACACTACACCTGTGGCCTATACAACCAGGTAACACTACACCTGTGGTCTATACAACCAGGTAACACTACACCTGTGGTCTGTACAACCAGGTAACACTACACCTGTGGTCTATACAACCAGGTAACACTACACCTGTGGTCTGTACAACCAGGTAACACTACACCTGTGGTCTATACAACCAGGTAACACTACACCTGTGGCCTATACAACCAGGTAACACTACACCTGTGGTCTATACAACCAGGTAACACTACACCTGTGCTCTATACAACCAGGTAACACTACACCTGTGTGGTCTATACAACCAGGTAACACTACACCTGTGGTCTGTACAACCAGGTAACACTACACCTGTGTGGTCTATACAACCAGTTAACACTACACCTGTGGTCTATACAACCAGATAACACTACACCTGTGGTCTATACAACCAGGTAACACTACACCTGTGTGGTCTATACAACCAGGTAACACTACACCTGTGGTCTATACAACCAGGTAACACTACACCTGTGGCCTATACAACCAGGTAACACTACACCTGTGGTCTATACAACCAGGTAACACTACACCTGTGGTCTATACAACCAGGTAACACTACACCTGTGGTCTATACAACCAGGTAACACTACACTTGTGGTCTATACAACCAGGTAACACTACACCTGTGGTCTATACAACCAGGTAACACTACACCTGTGTGGTCTATACAATCAAGTAACACTACACCTGTGTGGTCTATACAACCAGGTAACACTACACCTGTGGTCTATACAACCAGGTAACACTACACCTGTGGTCTATACAACCAGGTAACACTACACCTGTGGTCTATACAACCAGGTAACACTACACCTGTGGTCTATACAACCAGGTAACACTACACCTGTGGTCTGTACAACCAGGTAACACTACACCTGTGTGGTCTGTACAACCAGGTAACACTACACCTGTGGTCTATACAACCAGGTAACACTACACCTGTAGTCTGTACAACCAGGTAACACTACACCTGTAGTCTGTACAACCAGATAACACTACACCTGTGGTCTATACAACCAGGTAACACTACACATGTAGTCTGTACAACCAGGTAACACTACATCTGTGGTCTATACAACCAGGTAACACTACACCTGTGTGGTCTATACAACCAGGTAACACTACACCTGTGGTCTATACAACCAGGTAACACTACACCTGTGTGGTCTATACAACCAGGTAACACTACACCTGTGGTCTATACAACCAGGTAACACTACACCTGTGTGGTCTATACAACCAGGTAACACTACAAATGTGGTCTATACAACTAGGTAACACTACACCTGTGTGGTCTATACAACCAGGTAACACTACACCTGTGTGGTCTGTACAACCAGGTAACACTACACCTGTGGTCTATACAACCAGGTAACACTACACCTGTGGTCTATACAACCAGGTAACACTACACCTGTGTGGTCTATACAACCAGGTAACACTACACCTGTGGTCTATACAACCAGGTAACACTACACCTGTGTGGTCTATACAACCAGGTAACACTACACCTGTGGTTTATACAACCAGGTAACACTACACCTGTGTGGTCTATACAACCAGGTAACACTACAAATGTGGTCTATACAACTAGGTAACACTACACCTGTGTGGTCTATACAACCAGGTAACACTACACCTGTGTGGTCTGTACAACCAGGTAACACTACACCTGTGGTCTATACAACCAGGTAGCACTACACCTGTGGTCTGTACAACCAGGTAACACTACACCTGTGTGGTCTGTACAACCAGGTAACACTACACCTGTGGTCTATACAACCAGGTAAGCAGGGCTGTTATGTGTGCCTGACTGTGACGTTTCGTTTCTCAGGAAGGCTGTGCCAGAGTTCTGCTGTTCAGAGGAACAAATAAAGACATTAAGAACTACAACAACCAAACAGCTTTTCAGGTAATGAACTACAACACAGAATGCAGTGTGATTTGGTATAGTTTTAATGCTCGTTTCTGACAATGGTTCACTGTGGATCCAAATAGAAAGGTATATGTGTGTCTGTGTAGGTGGCCATCATTGCTGGGAATTTTGACCTGGCAGAGATCATTAAGATCCATAAGGCCTCAGACGTAGGTGAGTCCATCCTGGACCCTGTGAGTCTGTGGGGAACCCTAATCCTTCTCTGTGTGTCTGTGTTTAACCATGTGGATGTGGGGAACCCTAACCCTTCTCTGTGTGTCTGTGTTTAACCATGTGGATGTGGGGAACCCTAACCCTTCTCTGTGTGTCTGTGTTTAACCATGTGGATGTGGGGAACCCTAACCCTTCTCTGTGTGTCTGTGTTTAACCATGTGGATGTGGGGAACCCTAACCCTTCTCTGTGTGTCTGTGTTTAACCATGTGGATGTGGGGAACCCTAACCCTTCTCTGTGTGTCTGTGTTTAACCATGTGGATGTGGGGAACCCTAACCCTTCTCTGTGTGTCTGTGTTTAACCATGTGGATGTGGGGAACCCTAACCCTTCTCTGTGTGTCTGTGTTTAACCATGTGGATGTGGGGAACCCTAACCCTTCTCTGTGTGTCTGTGTTTAACCATGTGGATGTGGGGAACCCTAACCCTTCTCTGTGTGTCTGTGTTTAACCATGTGGATGTGGGGAACCCTAACCCTTCTCTGTGTGTCTGTGTTTAACCATGTGGATGTGGGGAACCCTAACCCTTCTCTGTGTGTCTGTGTTTAACCATGTGGATGTGGGGAACCCTAACCCTTCTCTGTGTGTCTGTGTTTAACCATGTGGATGTGGGGAACCCTAACCCTTCTCTGTGTGTCTGTGTTTAACCATGTGGATGTGGGGAACCCTAACCCTTCTCTGTGTGTCTGTGTTTAACCATGTGGATGTGGGGAACCCTAACCCTTCTCTGTGTGTCTGTGTTTAACCATGTGGATGTGGGGAACCCTAACCCTTCTCTGTGTGTCTGTGTTTAACCATGTGGATGTGGGGAACCCTAACCCTTCTCTGTGTGTCTGTGTTTAACCATGTGGATGTGGGGAACCCTAACCCTTCTCTGTGTGTCTGTGTTTAACCATGTGGATGTGGGGAACCCTAACCCTTCTCTGTGTGTCTGTGTTTAACCATGTGGATGTGGGGAACCCTAACCCTTCTCTGTGTGTCTGTGTTTAACCATGTGGATGTGGGGAACCCTAACCCTTCTCTGTGTGTCTGTGTTTAACCATGTGGATGTGGGGAACCCTAACCCTTCTCTGTGTGTCTGTGTTTAACCATGTGGATGTGGGGAACCCTAACCCTTCTCTGTGTGTCTGTGTTTAACCATGTGGATGTGGGGAACCCTAACCCTTCTCTGTGTGTCTGTGTTTAACCATGTGGATGTGGGGAACCCTAACCCTTCTCTGTGTGTCTGTGTTTAACCATGTGGATGTGGGGAACCCTAACCCTTCTCTGTGTGTCTGTGTTTAACCATGTGGATGTGGGGAACCCTAACCCTTCTCTGTGTGTCTGTGTTTAACCATGTGGATGTGGGGAACCCTAACCCTTCTCTGTGTGTCTGTGTTTAACCATGTGGATGTGGGGAACCCTAACCCTTCTCTGTGTGTCTGTGTTTAACCATGTGGATGTGGGGAACCCTAACCCTTCTCTGTGTGTCTGTGTTTAACCATGTGGATGTGGGGAACCCTAACCCTTCTCTGTGTGTCTGTGTTTAACCATGTGGATGTGGGGAACCCTAACCCTTCTCTGTGTGTCTGTGTTTAACCATGTGGATGTGGGGAACCCTAACCCGTCTCTGTGTCTCAGTGCCTTTCAGAGAGAGTCCTTCCTATTCCTCAAAGCGCCGGCGTCTGGGCGGGGCCAATAATGTTGGTGTGTGTGGCTCGTCATCTCCCCGTTATCTGATTCGCTCAGCCAGCGACAACGCTCTGGAAAGCCCCGCCTCTACTTCTCCCGGCCCCTCCCTCCACAGCCTGGAGAACACACACACTTCCAACCGGCAGGCAGACACACACAGCCTTCGCAGGCAGACACGGCGTCTCAGGTAAACACACACACAGCCTTCGCAGACAGACACGGCGCCTCAGGTACACACACACACAGCCTTCGCAGGCAGACACGGCGCCTCAGGTACACACACAGCCTTCGCAGACAGACACGGCGCCTCAGGTACACACACAGCCTTCGCAGACAGACACGGCGCCTCAGGTACACACACAGCCTTCGCAGGCAGACACGGTGCCTCAGGTACACACACAGCCTTCGCAGGCAGACACGGCGCCTCAGGGACACACACAGCCTTCGCAGACAGACACGGCGCCTCAGGTAAACACACAGCCTTCGCAGACAGACACGGCGCCTCAGGTACACACACAGACACACACAGACACACACAGACCGACCAACAGAGACAGCACAGACAGACAGACAGACAGACAGACAGACAGACAGACAGACAGACAGACAGACAGACAGACAGACAGACAGACAGACAGACAGACAGACCTGTCTGCCTGCATGCCTGCGTGTGTGTATGTCTGTGTGTCCATGCTTATGTGTGTGTATGTCTGTGTGCGCGTGCGTGTGTGTGTGTACGTGTGTATGTCTGTGTTTTCGTGTGTGTTTGTATAGCCCGAGTGGCAGGCTACAGAGGGACCCCAGCCCGCCCCCATCTCCCCCCAGCCCAGTGCAGCGTGGGAAACGTAGGCTGTACAGCGCTGTGCCAGGGAGGACGTTCATCGCTACACGGTCTCACACACCGCAGGGTCCCGGGGAGATCAGCCTGCATCGGGGGGAGAGGGTCAAAGGTCAGACACTCCTCTCTCTCCAATCAGCTGTCTTTCCACACTGTCCAATCTGCTGTCTCCTCCTCACTGTCCAATCAGTTGTTAGAGGAACTAACAGACAGGGAAATAACAGACAGGGAACTAACAGACAGGGTTAGAGGAACTAACAGACAGGGTTAGAGGAACTAACAGACAGGGAACTAACAGGCAGGGAACTAACAGACAGGGTTAGAGGAACTAACAGACAGGGAACTAACAGACAGGGTTAGAGGAACTAACAGACAGGGAACTAACAGACAGGGAACTAACAGACAGGGAACTAACAGACAGGGTTAGAGGAACTAACAGGCAGGGAACTAACAGACAGGGAACTAACAGACAGGGAACTAACAGACAGGCAAATAACAGACAGGGTTAGAGGAACTAACAGACAGGGAACTAACAGACAGGGAACTAACAGACAGGGAACTAACAGACAGGGAACTAACAGACAGGGTTAGAGGAACTAACAGACAGGGAACTAACAGGCAGGGAACTAACAGACAGGGAACTAACAGACAGGGTTAGAGGAACTAACAGACAGGGTTAGAGGAACTAACAGACAGGGAACTAACAGACAGGGAACTAACAGACAGGGAACTAACAGACAGGGAACTAACAGACAGGGAACTAACAGACAGGGAACTAACAGACAGGGAACTAACAGACAGGGAAATAACAGACAGGGAACTAACAGACAGGGTTAGAGGAACTAACAGACAGGGAACTAACAGACAGGGAACTAACAGACAGGGTTAGAGGAACTAACAGACAGGGAACTAACAGACAAGGAACTAACAGACAGGGAACTAACAGACAGGGTTAGAGGAACTAACAGACAGGGAACTAACAGACAGGGAACTAACAGACAGGGAACTAACAGACGAACTAACAGACAGGGAACTAACAGACAGGGTTAGAGGAACTAACAGACAGGGAACTAACAGACAGGGAACTAACAGGCAGGGAACTAACAGGCAGGGAACTAACAGACAGGGAACTAACAGACAGGGTTAGAGGAACTAACAGACAGGGAACTAACAGACAGGGAACTAACAGACAGGGAACTAACAGACAGGGATCTAACAGACAGGGTTAGAGGAACTAACAGACAGGGTTAGAGGAACTAACAGACAGGGTTAGAGGAACTAACAGACAGGGAACTAACAGACAGGGAACTAACAGACAGGGAACTAACAGACAGGGAACTAACAGACAGGAACTAACAGACAGGTTAGAGGAACTAACAGACAGGGTTAGAGGAACTAACAGACAGGGAACTAACAGGCAGGGAACTAACAGACAGGGAACTAACAGACAGGGTTAGAGGAACTAACAGACAGGGTTAGAGGAACTAACATTCCTATATTAATATATTAATATGTACATTATAATATAATATATTATATATATATAACATAATATATTCTGTTGTTCCAGTGCTGAGTATAGGAGGAGGAGGGTAATCCATATATTCTATGTTAATATATTCTATGTTAATATATTCTGTTGTTCCAGTGCTGAGTATAGGAGGAGGAGGGTAATCCATATATTCTATGTTAATATATTCTATGTTAATATATTCTGTTGTTCCAGTGCTGAGTATAGGAGGAGGAGGGTAATCCATATATTCTATGTTAATATATTCTATGTTAATATATTCTGTTGTTCCAGTGCTGAGTATAGGAGGAGGAGGGTAACCATATATTCTATGTTAATATATTCTATGTTAATATATTCTGTTGTTCCAGTGCTGAGTATAGGAGAAGGAGGGTTCTGGGAGGGTTCTGTTAAAGGACGGACCGGATGGTTTCCTGCTGACTGTGTTGAAGAGGTCCAGATGAGACAGTACGACCCACGCCTAGGTAACACACACGTTTTGATCTCTCCTCCTGGGGACCTAAATATGATTTACTTTCCAAATCCTAACTCCAAACCCTAAATCTAACCCCTAACCCTAACCCTAATTCTAACCCCTAACCCTAACCCTAATTCTAACCCCTAACCCTAACCCTAATTCTAACCCCTAACCCTAACCCTAATTCTAACCCCTAACCCTAACCCTAATTCTAACCCCTAACCCTAACCCTAATTCTAACCCCTTACCCTAACCCTAATTCTAACCCCTTACCCTAACCCTAATCTAACCCCTTACCTAACCCTAAATCTAACCCCTAACCCTAACCCTAATTCTAACCCCTAACCCTAACCCTAATTCTAACCCCTTACCCTAACCCCTAACTCGAACCCCTAACCCTAACCCCTTACCCTAACCCTAAATCTAACCCCTAACCCTAAACCCTAACCCCTAACCCTAAATCTAACCCCTTACCCTAACCCTAATTCTAACCCCTAACCCTAATTCTAACCCCTTACCCCTAACCCCTTACCCTAACCCTAAATCTAAACCCTTACCCTAACCCCTAACCCCTAACCCTAATTCTAACCCCTAACCCTTATTCTAACCCCTTACCCTAACCCCTTACCCTAACCCTAAATCTACCCCTTACCCTAACCCCTACCCTAACCCTAATCTAACCCCTAACCCTAATTCTAACCCCTTACCCTAACCCCTTACCCTAACCCTAAATCTAACCCCTTAC
>NW_027675497.1:162500-172500 GCF_965601325.2 Salmo salar | reverse complement strand
TAGGAGAATGTATCTAGGGTTAGGAGAATGTATCTAGGGTTAGGGTTAGGAGAATGTATCTAGGGTTAGGAGAATGTATCTGGGGTTAGGAGAATGTATCTGGGGTTAGGAGAATTTATAGATAATGATATTAAATCAATTGAACATGACTTAAATGTAAGACAAATACATGTGTGTGTGTGTGTGTGTGTGTGTGTGTGTGTGTGTGTGTGGTGTGTGTGTGTGTGTGTGTGTGTGTGTGTGTGTGTGTGTGTGTGTGTGTGTGTGTGTGTTTAGCGGAGACCCCTATAGAGGAGTTTGCCCCTACCCCAGCGTTCCCGGCGCTGCAGTACCTGGAGTCTGTTGACTTGGAGGGCGTGGCCTGGAGGGCGGGGCTACGCACTGGGGACTTCCTCATTGAGGTAAACGCACCCCATAGAGATGTATAGAGATCACAACATTATATCTGTTCCATTATACACCCCATAGAGATGTATAGAGATCACAACATTATATCTGTTCATTATACACCCCATAGAGATGTATAGAGATCGTTGTATCTGTTCTATTATTACACCCCATAGAGATGTATAGAGATCACAATGTATCTATTCATTATACACCCCATAGAGATGTATAGAGATCGTTGTATCTGTTCATTATACACTCCATAGAGATGTATAGAGATCACAACATTATATCTGTTCATTATACACCCCATAGAGATGTATAGAGATCGTTGTATCTGTTCTATTATTACAACCCATAGAGATGTATAGAGATCACAACATTATATCTATTCATTATACACCCCATAGAGATGTATAGAGATCACAACATTATATCTATTCCATTATACACTCCATAGAGATGTATAGAGATCACAATGTATCTGTTCATTATACACACCATAGAGATGTATAGAGATCACAACATTATATCTATTCCATTATACACTCCATAGAGATGTATAGAGATCATTGTATCTGTTCATTATACACCCCATAGAGATGTATAGAGATCACAATGTATCTATTCATTATACACCCCATAGAGATGTATAGAGATCACAACATTATATCTATTTCATTATACACCCCATAGAGATGTATAGAGATCGTTGTATCTGTTCATTATACACCCCATAGAGATGTATAGAGATCACAACATTATATCTATTTCATTATACACCCCATAGAGATGTATAGAGATCGTTGTATCTGTTCATTATACACCCCATAGAGATGTATAGAGATCGTTGTATCTGTTCATTATACACTACATAGAGATGTATAGAGATCACAACATTATATCTATTTCATTATACACCCCATAGAGATGTATAGAGATCGTTGTATCTGTTCATTATACACCCCATAGAGATGTATAGAGATCGTTGTATCTGTTCATTATACACCCCATAGAGATGTATAGAGATCGTTGTATCTGTTCATTATACACTACATAGAGATGTATAGAGATCGTTGTATCTGTTCATTATACACCCCATAGAGATGTATAGAGATCACAACATTATATCTGTTCATTATACACCCCATAGAGATGTATAGAGATCGTTGTATCTGTTCTATTATTACACCCCATAGAGATGTATAGAGATCACAACATTATATCTATTCATTATACACCCCATAGAGATGTATAGAGATCACAACATTATATCTATTCATTATACACTCCATAGAGATGTATAGAGATCACAACATTATATCTGTTCATTATACATCCCATAGAGATGTATAGAGATCGTTGTATCTATTCATTATACACTCCATAGAGATGTATAGAGATCAACTCATCCTGGCCAGTGGGGCTGAGGGGTAGATGGCTCCTCATCCTGGCCAGTGGGGCTGAGGGGTAGATGGCTCCTCATCCTGGCCAGTGGGGCTGAGGGGTAGATGGCTCCTCATCCTGGCCAGTGGGGCTGAGGGGTAGATGGCTCCTCATCCTGGCCAGTGGGGCTGAGGGGTAGATGGCTCCTCATCCTGGCCAGTGGGGCTGAGGGGTAGATGGCTCCTCATCCTGGCCAGTGGGGCTGAGGGGTAGATGGCTCCTCATCCTGGCCAGTGGGGCTGAGGGGTAGATGGCTCCTCATCCTGGCCAGTGTGGCTGAGGGGGTAGATGGCTCCTCATCCTGGCCAGTGGGGCTGAGGGGTAGATGGCTCCTCATCCTGGCCAGTGTGGCTGAGGGGGTAGATGGCTCCTCATCCTGGCCAGTGGGGCTGAGGGGTAGATGGCTCCTCATCCTGGCCAGTGGGGCTGAGGGGGTAGATGGCTCCTCATCCTGGCCAGTGGGGCTGAGGGGTAGATGGCTCCTCATCCTGGCCAGTGGGGCTGAGGGGATAGATGGCTCCTCATCCTGGCCAGTGGGGCTGAGGGGTAGATGGCTCCTCATCCTGGCCAGTGGGGCTGAGGGGTAGATGGCTCCTCATCCTGGCCAGTGGGGCTGAGGGGGTAGATGGCTCCTCATCCTGGCCAGTGTGGCTGAGGGGGTAGATGGCTCCTCATCCTGGCCAGTGTGGCTGAGGGGTAGATGGCTCCTCATCCTGGCCAGTGGGGCTGAGGGGTAGATGGCTCCTCATCCTGGCCAGTGGGGCTGAGGGGGTAGATGGCTCCTCATCCTGGCCAGTGGGGCTGAGGGGTAGATGGCTCCTCATCCTGGCCAGTGGGGCTGAGGGGGTAGATGGCTCCTCATCCTGGCCAGTGTGGCTGAGGGGGTAGATGGCTCGTCATCCCGGCCAGTGGGGCTGAGGGGGTAGATGGCTCCTCATCCTGGCCAGTGTGGCTGAGGGGGTTGATGGCTCCTCATCCTGGCCAGTGTGGCTGAGGGGGTAGATGGCTCCTCATCCTGGCCAGTGGGGCTGAGGGGAGAGATGGCTCCTCATCCTGGCCAGTGGGGCTGAGGGGATAGATGGCTCCTCATCCTGGCTAGTGGGGCTGAGGGGATAGATGGCTCCTCATCCTGGCCAGTGAGGCTGAGGGGAGAGATGGCTCCTCATCCTGGCCAGTGTGGCTGAGGGGTAGATGGCTCCTCATCCTGGCCAGTGTGGCTGAGGGGGTAGATGGCTCCTCATCCTGGCCAGTGGGGCTGAGGGGGTAGATGGCTCCTCATCCTGGCCAGTGTGGCTGAGGGGGTAGATGGCTCCTCATCCTGGCCAGTGGGGCTGAGGGGGTAGATGGCTCCTCATCCTGGCCAGTGTGGCTGAGGGGTAGATGGCTCCTCATCCTGGCCAGTGTGGCTGAGGGGGTAGATGGCTCCTTATCCTGGCCAGTGGGGCTGAGGGGGTAGATGGCTCCTAATCCTGGCCAGTGGGGCTGAGGGGGTAGATGGCTCCTCATCCTGGCCAGTGCCAGAGGGTGCTCCATAATATTTCAGAAGTGCCCCTGAATGTGCATTGAAATACAGTTTATGAGTCTTACACCCTAAATGCATTTGTTGCACAATTACATTTACATTTTACATTTACGTCATTTAGCAGACGCTCTTATCCAGAGCGACTTACAAATTGGTGCATTCACCTTATGATATCCAGTGGAACAACCACTTTACAATAGTACATCTATATATTTTTTTTGGGGGGGGGTTACAAGGATTACTTTATCCTATCCCAGGTATTCCTTAAAGAGGTGGGGTTTCAGGTGTCTCCGGAAGGTGGTGATTGACTCCGCAGTCCTGGCATCGTGAGGGAGCTTGTTCCACCATTGGGGTGCCAGAGCAGCGAACAGTTTTGACTGGGATGAGCGGGAAATGTGCTTCCGCAGAGGTAGGGGGGCCAGCAGGCCAGAGGTGGATGAACGCAGTGCCCTTGTTTGGGTGTAGGGCCTGATCAGACCCTGAAGGTACGGAGGTGCTGTTCCCCTCACAGCTCCGTAGGCAAGCACCATGGTCTTGTAGCAGATGTGAGCTTCAACTTTAAGCCAGTGGAGAGAGCGGAGGACCGGGGTGACGTGAGAGAACTTGTGAAGGTTGAACACCAGACGGGCTGCGGGGTTCTGAATGAGTTGTAGGGATTTAATGGCACAGGCAGGGAGCCCCGCCAACAGCGAGTTGCAGTAATCCAGACGGGAGATGACAAGTGCCTGGATTAGGACCTGCGCCGCTTCCTGTGTAAGGCAGGGTCGTACTCTGCGAATGTTGTAGAGCATGAACCTACAGGATCGGGTCACCGCCTTGATGTTAGCGGAGAACGACAGGGTGTTGTCCAGGGTCACGCCAAGGCTCTTAGCACTCTGGGAGGAGGACACAATGGAGTTGTCAACCGTGATGGCGAGATCATGGAACGGGCGGTCCTTCCCCAGGAGGAAGAGCAGCTCTGTTTTGCCGAGGTTCAGCTTGAGGTGGTGATCCGTCATCCACACTGATATGTCTGCCAGACATGCAGAGATGCGATTCACCACCTGGTTATCAGAAGGGGGAAAGGAGAAGATTAATTGTGTGTTGTCTGCGTAGCAATGATAGGAGAGACCATGTGAGGATATGACAGAGCCAAGTGACTTGGTGTATAGCGAGAATAGGAGAGGGCCTAGAACTGAGCCCTGGGGGACACCAGTGGTGAGAGCACGTGGTGCGGAGTCAGATTCTCGCCACGCCAGCTGGTAGGAGCGACCTGTCAGGTAGGACACAATCCAAGAGTGAGCCGCGCCGGAGATGCCCAACTCGGAGAGGGTGGAGAGGAGGATCTGATGGTTCACAGTATCAAAGGCAGCAGATAGGTCTAGAAGGATGAGAGCAGAGGAGAGAGAGTTAGCTTTAGCAGTGCGGAGAGCCTCCGTGACACAGAGAAGAGCAGTCTCAGTTGAATGACCAGTCTTGAAACCTGAGTGATTTGGATCAAGAAGGTCATTCTGAGAGAGATAGCAGGAGAGCTGGCCAAGGACGGCACGTCCAAGAGTTTTGGAGAGAAAAGAAAGAAGGGATACTGGTCTGTAGTTGTTGACATCGGAGGGATTGAGTGTAGGTTTTTTCAGAAGGGGTGCAACTCTCGCTTTCTTGAAGACGGAAGGGACGTAGCCAGCGGTCAAGGATGAGTTGATGAGCGAGGTGAGGTAAGGGAGAAGGTCTCCAGAAATGGTCTGGAGAAGAGAGGAGGGGATAGGGTCAAGCGGGCAGGTTGTTGGGCGGCCGGCCGTCACAAGTCGGAAGATTTCATCTGGAGAGAGAGGGGAGAAAGAGGTCAAAGCACAGGGTAGGGCAATGTGAGCAGGACCAGCGGTGTCGTTTGACTTAACAAACGAGGATCGGATGTCGTCAACCTTCTTTACAAAATGGTTGACGAAGTCATCCGCAGAGAGGGAGGAGGGGGGGAGGAGGATTCAGGAGGGAGGAGAAGGTGGCAAAGAGCTTCCTAGGGTTAGAGGCAGATGCTTGGAATTTAGAGTGGTAGAAAGTGGCTTTAGCAGCAGAAACAGAAGAGGAAAATGTAGAGAGGAGGGAGTGAAAGGATGCCAGGTCCGAAGGGAGGCTAGTTTTCCTACATTTCCGCTCGGCTGCCCGGAGCCCTGTTCTGTGAGCTCGCAATGAGTCGTCAAGCCACGGAGCAGGAGGGGAGGACCGAGCCGGCCGGGAGGATAGGGGACATAGAGAGTCAAAGGATGCAGAAAGGGAGGAGAGGAGGTTTGAGGAGGCAGAATCAGGAGATTGGTTGGAGAAGGATTGAGCAGAGGGAAGAGATGATAGGATGGAAGAGGAGAGAGTAGCAGGAGAGAGAGAGCGAAGGTTGCGACGGCGCAATACCATCTGAGTAGGGGCAGAGTGAGTAGTGTTGGAGGAGAGCGAGAGGGAAAAGGATACAAGGTAGTGATCGGAGACTTGGAGGGGAGTTGCAGTGAGATTAGTAGAAGAACAGCATCTAGTGAAGATGAGGTCAAGCGTATTGCCTGCCTTGTGAGTAGGGGGGGACGGTGAGAGGGTGAGGTCAAAAGAGGAGAGGAGTGGAAAGAAGGAGGCAGAGAGGAATGAGTCAAAGGTAGACGTAGGGAGGTTAAAGTCACCCAGAACTGTGAGGGGTGAGCCATCCTCAGGAAAGGAACTTATCAAGGCGTCAAGCTCATTGATGAACTCTCCAAGGGAACCTGGAGGGCGATAAATGGTAACGATGTTAAGCTTGAATGGGCTAGTGACTGTGACAGCATGGAATTCAAAGGAGGAGATAGACAGATGGGTCAGGGGAGAAAGAGAGAATGTCCACTTGGGAGAGATGAGGATTCCAGTGCCACCACCCCGCTGACCAGATGCTCTCGGGGTATGCGAGAACACGTGGGCAGACGAGGAGAGAGCAGTAGGAGTAGCAATGTTATCTGTGGTAATCCATGTTTCCGTCAGCGCCAAGAAGTCGAGGAGCTGGAGGGTAGCATAGGCTGAGATGAACTCTGCCTTGTTGGCCGCAGATCGGCAGTTCCAGAGGCTGCCGGAGACCTGGAACTTCACGTGGGTCGTGCGCGCTGGGACCACCAGGTTAGAGTGGCAGCGGCCACGCGGTGTGAAGCGTTTGTATGGCCTGTGCAGAGAGGAGAGAACAGGGATAGACAGACACATAGTTGACAGGCTACAGGAGAGGCTACGCTAATGCAAAGGAGATTGGCATGAAAATTAACTAAACAACTGGGGAAGCGAGAGAGCAGGGCCTCCCTCACTAACCTTTCACTGAAACACTCAAATATAACTTTTCCAACTTCCACTTTAGAAATTCTAATTGATGTAAACTACAGTGGTTCAATGTTTCCAGGAATAGGCTCAAACTTAGTTTATTCAGCTAGATAACTTAGTACAGTATTCTTCCGTGAAACCCACCCAGTGCACCGTGTCCTATGACGCCGTAGCTAACTAGCATGCTAGCATCCAATAACACACGGTTAGCATCCAATAACACACGGTTAGCACCAATAACACACGGTTAGCATCCAATAACACACGGTTAGCATCCAATAACACACGTTTAGCATCCAATAACACACGGTTAGCATCCAATAACACACGGTTAGCACCAATAACACACGGTTAGCATCCAATAACACACGGTTAGCATCCAATAACACACGGTTAGCATCCAATAACACACGGTTAGCATCCAATAACACACGGTTAGCATCCAATAACACACGGTTAGCATCCAATAACACACGGTTAGCATCCAATAACACACGGTTAGCATCCAATAACACACGGTTAGCACCAATAACACACGGTTAGCATCCAATAACACACGGTTAGCATCCAATAACACACGGTTAGCATCCAATAACACACGGTTAGCATCCAATAACACACGGTTAGCATCCAATAACACACGGTTAGCATCCAATAACACACGGTTAGCATCCAATAACACACGGTTAGCATCCAATAACACACGGTTAGCACCAATAACACACGGTTAGCACCAATAACACACGGTTAGCATCCAATAACACACGGTTAGCATCCAATAACACACGGTTAGCACCAATAACACACGGTTAGCATCCAATAACACACGGTTAGCATCCAATAACACACGGTTAGCATCCAATAACACACGGTTAGCACCAATAACACACGGTTAGCATCCAATAACACACGGTTAGCATCCAATAACACACGGTTAGCACCAATACTTGGTTACAACAAACTACCAATGGATCATTCGTGTCCGTGTCTAGTTCATAACGCAGAAGTAATTAAACGTTGGCTAGCTAACACAAAGTCAGTCCTGCTGGCTACACAAGTGGACTACACATCACGAATGTCGTAAAGGTTTTCAATTCAAGATAGATGTCATTATGCACAATTTATCAAACTGTCAGAATAGGAACCAAATGAACCATACAACCTCCTTGGCTAATTCTAGGCGTAAGACACCCCAAAACACTCAATATATCACTAAATATTCAAAATATCAGCATAATATAGATGTCTTTTAAGTTCGCCTACAGCATTGTAAATTCCCCTTCCTGAGCTCAGGACCTAGTCAATCCAATCACAGAGAACCTTTACGATGTCACCTCAATGAAAGAACCAAATCAATAATGTAAACGTTAGGTTGTAATTGTTTTGCTGCAGGCTACACACATTATCATGATGAAACTGTATGAAATTATATCCTATGTTATGTAAGCTAGTTGGACAGAAAACGGAATATTGTCACCCTATGTGTAATAGCATAGCAAGCAACATATGCTAACAGACATAAGAGTTACACTGGGCTATTTCATTACATGCATAATGTTATACTCATAAAGAGATGACATAATGTTATACTCATAAAGAGATGACATATTATACTCAGAAAGAGATTACATAATATTATACTCATAAAGAGATGACATAATATTATACTCATAAAGAGATGACATCATATTATATTCATAAAGAGATGACATAATGTTATACTCATAAAGAGATGACATAATGTTATACTCATAAAGAGATGACATAGTATTATACTCATAAAGAGATGACATAATGTTATACTCATAAAGAGATGACATCATATTATACTCATAAAGAGATGACATCATATTATACTCATAAAGAGATGACATAATATTATACTCATAAAGAGATGACATAATATTATACTCATAAAGAGATGACATCATATTATACTCATAAAGAGATGACATAATATTATACTCATAAAGAGATGACATCATATTATACTCATAAAGAGATGACATAATATTATACTCATAAAGAGATGACATAATGTTATACTCATAAAGAGATGACATCATGTTATACTCATAAAGAGATGACATCATGTTATACTCATAAAGAGATGACATAATATTATACTCATAAAGAGATGACATCATATTATACTCATAAAGAGATGACATAATGTTATACTCATAAAGAGATGACATAATGTTATACTCATAAAGAGATGACATCATGTTATACTCATAAAGAGATGACATCATGTTATACTCATAAAGAGATGACATCATATTATACTCATAAAGAGATGACATCATATTATACTCATAAAGAGATGACATCATGTTATACTCATAAAGAGATGACATCGCTGCATACCTTTATCTTTTACCCGTTTCTCCTCTTCTTCTTTCCTCCATCTCCTAACCTGATGGCGTAGACCTTTTCTGATCCATTTGTGTTGATTTAGCACTCGAGCACCAATACATTACCCATCCCCCAACACTGTCAACCAAGAGTCCAGACTACATTACCCATCCCCCAACACTGTCAACCAAGAGTCCAGACTACATTACCCATCCCCCAACACTGTCAACCAAGAGTCCAGACTACATTACCCATCACCCAACACTGTCAACCAAGAGTCCAGACTACATTACCCATCCCCCAACACTGTCAACCAAGAGTCCAGACTACATTACCCATCCCCCAACACTGTCAACCAAGAGTCCAGACTACATTACCCATCCCCCAACACTGTCAACCAAGAGTCCAGACTACATTACCCATCCCCCAACACTGTCAACCAAGAGTCCAGACTACATTACCCATCCCCCAACACTGTCAACCAAGAGTCCAGACTACATTACCCATCCCCCAACACTGTCAACCAAGAGTCCAGACTACATTACCCATCCCCCAACACTGTCAACCAAGAGTCCAGACTAAACCAGTTCACCTGGTGGTGTGCAGACTGGTTTTATATTATTCTGAACCATTTCACACAAACCAGAAAAAAAATGCAACAATATGTCTGTGAAACTATATATTCACAGTATTATAAATGAATTGTGGTTTATTTGTTTGCATTTCGTAGTGTGTCTGATTTTACTATTTGCATTAGTACTGTACAAAGTTAGAGGTGCTCTGTTTGATAGATTCCCCTCCCCTCCTACCTCGGGCTTCCAGAGGGGAGACCTGAGGTCAACCTCCCCCCTCCTCCTACCTCGGGATTCCAGAGGGGAGACCTGAGGTCAACCTCCCCCCTCCTCCTACCTCGGGCTTCCAGTGGGGAGACCTGAGGTCAACCTCCCCCCTCCTCCTACCTCGGGCTTCCAGAGGGGAGACCTGAGGTCAACCTCC
>NW_027675497.1:57500-157500 GCF_965601325.2 Salmo salar | reverse complement strand
ATGTAGTGCTGTGTAGTGCTGTGTAGTGCTGTGTAATGCTGTGTAGTGCTGTGTAGTGCTGTGTAGTGCTA
The DNA here is from genome assembly GCF_965601325.2 of Salmo salar. NCBI lineage: Eukaryota > Metazoa > Chordata > Actinopteri > Salmoniformes > Salmonidae > Salmo > Salmo salar. The sequence continues at coordinate 157,429 of NW_027675497.1, read as the reverse complement.
TGTAATGCTGTGTAGTGCTGTGTAATGCTGTGTAGTGCTGTGTAGTGCTATGTAGTGCTGTGTAGTGCTATGTAGTGCTGTGTAGTGCTGTGTAGTGCTATGTAGTGCTGTGTAGTGCTGTGTAGTGTTATGTAGTGCTATGTAGTGCTGTGTAGTGCTGTGTAATGCTGTGTAGTGTTATGTAGTGCTGTGTAGTGCTGTGTAGTGCTGTGTAGTGCTATGTAGTGCTGTGTAGTGCTATGTAGTGCTGTGTAGTGCTATGTAGTGCTATGTAGTGCTGTGTAGTGCTGTGTAGTGTTATGTAGTGCTGTGTAGTGCTGTGTAGTGCTGTGTAATGCTGTGTAGTGCTATGTAGTGCTGTGTAGTGCTGTGTAGTGCTATGTAGTGCTGTGTAGTACTGTGTAGTGTTATGTAGTGCTGTGTAGTGCTGTGTAGTGCTGTGTAGTGCTGTGTAATGCTGTGTAGTGCTATGTAGTGCTGTGTAGTGCTGTGTAGTGCTGTGTAGTGTTATGTAGTGCTGTGTAGTGCTGTGTAGTGCTGTGTAGTGCTGTGTAGTGCTATGTAGTGCTGTGTAGTGCTGTGTAGTGCTATGTAGTGTTATGTAGTGCTGTGTAGTACTGTGTAGTGTTATGTAGTGCTGTGTAGTACTGTGTAGTGTTATGTAGTGCTGTGTAGTGCTATGTAGTGCTATGTAGTGCTGTGTAATGCTGTGTTTTACTGTTGTCGTGTCTTTGGGCACCATTAACTGAAGACATGTTTATCAAAATAACTCCCTGTTATTATTATCACGCGATTAAACTGATTCATCATTTAACTGTAATTAACTAGGAGATCGGGGCACCAAGGAAAATATTCAGATTACAAAGTTATAATTTTCCTAATATAACTTTCCTATATTATAACATTATATATTATATTCTATCATAGTATAGGCCGATTATCTTCTGGTTTAAATGGTGTATTTTACCTCGCGTCCAGTCTCATTCCAAACATCGTAAATTGTTGTATCTGCACGAACCCAGTCTTCACTAAGTCATCCATACATCAACTGTCTTAAAATCATTTATTTACTAAACAAAGTAATTCACATAAAGTATACAAACAGTAATTATCGTCACAAAGAATTGGTAGAGTAATGTTCCCTAGTGGGCTAAACCGGCATGGCGGCTTGTTAAACCAACAAAGGGGGGGGGGCAGCTGAGAAGACCCTACAGAGTTGATAAATATTTGATATGCTAATCCTTTGCACATGAACGCTCACTCATTCGGGAACAATTGCAATCAATATATATTTACGCTCATTGTGTCGTCGGGATCCTTGTTGGAGAGTTTTGTCCGCGTTCTCTCTCTCTCGGTTAGAATGGATCTTTCAAAGCGACATTCATTAATGTCGTTATAGAATGGATGTTTCGTCGGTCTTCGCATTCAATGATACCAAATTGTAGCTGCAGACTAGTAATTAATATCAAAGACTTGTTCTTATTCTGTATCGATAGTTTAACCACGTGGTTAAAGTTCAGTAGAGGAATGTATGGTCAAACCTATTGAACGTAGAAAAAGGCTGTCTCATGACGCCAGGTCTTGTCTGTGTCCCTGGGGGCGTGCCGATGACTGAGTTAAGCTTTGAACAGAAATACAATTCTATCACATTAACATCAATACATAGCCTCTCAACATATTCCAAATAGCTTTAATCTTATTAAATCATTGTATACAACCATTTAGATGCAAGTCCCATAGCTGAGGCTATTATATAAACCTTAGTATGGTAATATGGCACTATTGTCTCGAATGAGTATCACAAAATTGTACCAAGCGGACCAGTTCGTAGCTGGATTCTTCACCGATCTTTTATACCTTCTCCAGAACATAAATGTCGTTCGGTTCCCCAATTCTGTGAGTTGGAAGAATTTCCTTTGTCTCTCTATGAAACCCCTCTCTGTCTCAATTGGGCCATGCGGCAGGGCATTCTCCTTTAGAATTTTACGACCCCTCTCACCACAGCAGCCTGGGTAGGGGGAGGTAGGTAGGGGAATGGTGCATAGAAAAGGCCTGGTGCAGAGGGACGGGGTTCAACTGTGTTCTCTGTACCCAGAGAGAGGGCAACGTCATGACACTGTGTAGTGCTATGTAGTACTGTGTAGTACTGTGTTGTAGTGCTATGTAGTACTGTGTTTTACTGTGTAGTACTGTGTTGTAGTGCTATGTAATGCTGTGTTGTAGTGCTATGTAGTACTGTGTTTTACTGTGTAGTGCTATGTAGTACTGTGTAGTACTGTGTTGTAGTGCTATGTAGTACTGTGTAGTACTGTGTTTTACTGTGTAGTGCTATGTAGTACTATGTAGTACTGTGTTGTAGTGCTATGTAATGCTGTGTTGTACTGCTATGTAGTACTGTGTTTTACTGTGTAGTGCTATGTAGTAATGTGTAGTACTGTGTTGTAGTAATATGTAGTACTGTGTTTTACTGTGTAGTGCTATGTAGTACTGTGTAGTACATTGTTGTAGTGCTATGTAATGCTGTGTTGTACTGCTATGTAGTACTGTGTTTTACTGTGTAGTGCTATGTAGTACTGTGTAGTACTTTGTTGTAGTGCTATGTAATGCTGTGTTGTACTGCTATGTATTACTGTGTTGCAGTACTGTGTTGAAGTTATGTGTTGTAGTGCTATGTGGTACTGTGTTGTAATACTGTGTTGTAGTTATGTGTTGTACTGTGTTGTAGTGCTATGTGGTACTGTGTTGTACTGTGTTGTAGTGCTATGTGGTACTGTGTTGTAATACTGTGTTGTAGTTATGTGTTGTACTGTGTTGTAGTACTATGTGGTACTGTCTTGTAGTACTGTGTTGTAGTTCTCTGTTGTATTGCTATGTGGTACTGTTCTATTGCTATGTAGTGCTATGTAGTCCTGTGTCGTACTGTGTTGTAGTGCTATGTAGTCCTGTGTTGTACTGTGTAGTGCTATGTAGTCCTGTGTTGTACTGTGTAGTGCTATGTAGCACTGTGTTGTTTAACTGTGTAGTGCTATGTCGTACTGTGTTGTAGTGCTATGTGGTACTGTGTTGTAGTACTGTGTTGTAGTTATGTGTTGTACTGTGTTGTAGTGCTATTTTGTAATGTGTTGTACTGTGTTGTAGTACTATTTTGTAATGTGTTGTACTGTGTTGTAGTACTGTGTTGTAATGTGTTGTACTCTGTTGTTGTACTATATTGTAATGTGTTGTAGTACTATTTTGTAATGTGTTGTACTGTGTTGGAGTACTATGTGGTACTGTGTTGTAGTACTGTGTTGTAGTTATGTGTTGTACTGTGTTGTAGTACTATGTGGTACTGTCTTGTTGTACTGTGTTGTAGTTCTCTGTTGTATTGCTATGTGGTACTGTTCTATTGCTATGTAGTGCTATGTAGTACTGTGTTGTACTGTGTAGTGCTATGTAGTACTGTGTAGTGCTGTGTAGTACTGTGTTGTACTGTGTACTTTGTTGTATTTCAGAAAAGCTGGACGAGATGTTGACTGGGTCCCAGGAGGTGATGATGAGAAAATGCCCCTTGGAGGCAGACTACAGAGCGGCCACCGTGAAGCAGCGGCCAACCAGCAGGCGGATTACTCAGCAAGAGATCAACGTCAGTCTGATGAGTCACTACTGATTCACTCAGTCACGATTTACTACTGATTCACTCAGTCACGATTTACTACTGATTCACTCAGTCACAATTTACTACTGATTCACTCAGTCACGATTTACTACTGATTCACTCAGTCACGATTTACTGCTGATTCACTCAGTCACGATTTACTGCTGATTCACTCAGTCACAATTTACTATTGATTCACTCAGTCACGATTTACTGCTGATTCACTCAGTCACGATTTACTGCTGATTCACTCAGTCACGATTTACTGCTGATTCACTCAGTCACGATTTACTGCTGGTTCACTCAGTCACGATTTACTACTGATTCACTCAGTCACAATTTACTACTGATTCACTCAGTCACAATTTACTACTGATTCACTCAGTCACCATTTACTACTGATTGACTCAGTCACAATTTACTACTGATTCACTCAGTCACAATTTACTACTGATTCACTCAGTCACAATTTACTACTGATTCACTCAGTCACAATTTACTGCTGATTCACTCAGTCACAATTTACTACTGATTCACTCAGTCACAATTTACTACTGATTCACTCAGTCACGATTTACTGCTGATTCACTCAGTCACAATTTACTACTGATTCACTCAGTCACGATTTACTACTGATTCACTCAGTCACAATTTACTACTGATTCACTCAGTCACGATTTACTGCTGATTCACTCAGTCACAATTTACTACTGATTCACTCAGTCACGATTTACTGCTGATTCACTCAGTCACGATTTACTACTGATTCACTCAGTCACAATTTACTACTGATTCACTCAGTCACGATTTACTGCTGATTCACTCAGTCACAATTTACTACTGATTCACTCAGTCACAATTTACTGCTGATTCACTCAGTCACAATTTACTACTGATTCACTCAGTCACAATTTACTACTGATTCACTCAGTCACAATTTACTGCTGGTTCACTCAGTCACGATTTACTGCTGATTCACTCAGTCACAATTTACTGCTGATTCACTCAGTCACAATTTACTACTGATTCACTCAGTCACAATTGACTACTGATTCACTCAGTCACGATTTACTGCTGATTCACTCAGTCACGATTTACTGCTGATTCACTCAGTCACAATTTACAGCTCATTCACTCAGTCACAATTTACTGCTGATTCACTCAGTCACGATTTACTGATGATTCACTCAGTCACAATTTACTGCTGATTCACTCAGTCACAATTGACTACTGATTCACTCAGTCACGATTTACTGCTGATTCACTAGTGGTTCAGACAGATGCTGTTTCTTTAAAATGCATGTGATCCCAGGCACACTCTCACTGTGTGTGGTGTGTGTTGCAGTCTTTGTTTGAGCGGCAGGGCCTGCCTGTTCCCCCAGGGGTTTCCCTGGGGCTGGAGAAAGCCACCATGCAGCTGCCTCGTGGAATGTCCCGGACCAAGTCCTTCGGTGAGACAATTACATTACTCTAGCTATTACCAGAATCCAGTGGCGAACCATGGCTATTGGACCAAGTCCTCCGGTGAGACAATTACATTACTCTAGCTATTACCAGAATCCAGTGGCGAACCATGGCTATTGGACCAAGTCCTTCGGTGAGACAATTACATTACTCTAGCTATTACCAGAATCCAGTGGCGAACCATGGCTATTGGACCCAGTCCTTCGGTGAGACAATTACATTACTCTAGCTATTACCAGAATCCAGTGGCGAACCATGGCTATTGGACCAAGTCCTTCGGTGAGACAATTACATTACTCTAGCTATTACCAGAATCCAGTGGCGAACCATGGCTATTGGACCAAGTCCTTCGGTGAGACAATTACATTACTCTAGCTATTACCAGAATCCAGTGGCGAACCATGGCTATTGGACCCAGTCCTTCGGTGAGACAATTACATTACTCTAGCTATTACCAGAATCCAGTGGCGAACCATGGCTATTGGACCAAGTCCTTCGGTGAGACAATTACATTACTCTAGCTATTACCAGAATCCAGTGGCGAACCATGGCTATTGGACCCAGTCCTTCGGTGAGACAATTACATTACTCTAGCTATTACCAGAATCCAGTGGCGAACCATGGCTATTGGACCCAGTCCTCCGGTGAGACAATTACATTACTCTAGCTATTACCAGAATCCAGTGGCGAACCATGGCTATTGGACCCAGTCCTTCGGTGAGACAATTACATTACTCTAGCTATTACCAGAATCCAGTGGCGAACCATGGCTATTGGACCCAGTCCTTCGGTGAGACAATTACATTACTCTAGCTATTACCAGAATCCAGTGGCGAACCATGGCTATTGGACCCAGTCCTTCGGTGAGACAATTACATTACTCTAGCTATTACCAGAATCCAGTGGCGAACCATGGCTATTGGACCCAGTCCTTCGGTGAGACAATTACATTACTCTAGCTATTACCAGAATCCAGTGGCGAACCATGGCTATTGGACCAAGTCCTTCGGTGAGACAATTACATTACTCTAGCTATTACCAGAATCCAGTGGCGAACCATGGCTATTGGACCCAGTCCTTCGGTGAGACAATTACATTACTCTAGCTATTACCAGAATCCAGTGGCGAACCATGGCTATTGGACCCAGTCCTTCGGTGAGACAATTACATTACTCTAGCTATTACCAGAATCCAGTGGCGAACCATGGCTATTGGACCCAGTCCTTCGGTGAGACAATTACATTACTCTAGCTATTACCAGAATCCAGTGGCGAACCATGGCTATTGGACCCAGTCCTTCGGTGAGACAATTACATTACTCTAGCTATTACCAGAATCCAGTGGCGAACCATGGCTATTGGACCCAGTCCTTCGGTGAGACAATTACATTACTCTAGCTATTACCAGAATCCAGTGGCGAACCATGGCTATTGGACCAAGTCCTTCGGTGAGACAATTACATTACTCTAGCTATTACCAGAATCCAGTGGCGAACCATGGCTATTGGACCAAGTCCTTCGGTGAGACAATTACATTACTCTAGCTATTACCAGAATCCAGTGGCGAACCATGGCTATTGGACCCAGTCCTTCGGTGAGACAATTACATTACTCTAGCTATTACCAGAATCCAGTGGCGAACCATGGCTATTGGACCAAGTCCTTCGGTGAGACAATTACATTACTCTAGCTATTACCAGAATCCAGTGGCGAACCATGGCTATTGGACCAAGTCCTTCGGTGAGACAATTACATTACTCTAGCTATTACCAGAATCCAGTGGCGAACCATGGCTATTGGACCAAGTCCTTCGGTGAGACAATTACATTACTCTAGCTATTACCAGAATCCAGTGGCGAACCATGGCTATTGGACCCAGTCCTCCGGTGAGACAATTACATTACTCTAGCTATTACCAGAATCCAGTGGCGAACCATGGCTATTGGACCAAGTCCTCCGGTGAGACAATTACATTACTCTAGCTATTACCAGAATCCAGTGGCGAACCATGGCTATTGGACCAAGTCCTTCGGTGAGACAATTACATTACTCTAGCTATTACCAGAATCCAGTGGCGAACCATGGCTATTGGACCCAGTCCTTCGGTGAGACAATTACATTACTCTAGCTATTACCAGAATCCAGTGGCGAACCATGGCTATTGGACCAAGTCCTTCGGTGAGACAATTACATTACTCTAGCTATTACCAGAATCCAGTGGCGAACCATGGCTATTGGACCCAGTCCTTCGGTGAGACAATTACATTACTCTAGCTATTACCAGAATCCAGTGGCGAACCATGGCTATTGGACCAAGTCCTTCGGTGAGACAATTACATTACTCTAGCTATTACCAGAATCCAGTGGCGAACCATGGCTACTGGACCCAGTCCTTCGGTGAGACAATTACATTACTCTAGCTATTACCAGAATCCAGTGGCGAACCATGGCTATTGGACCAAGTCCTTCGGTGAGACAATTACATTACTCTAGCTATTACCAGAATCCAGTGGCGAACCATGGCTATTGGACCCAGTCCTTCGGTGAGACAATTACATTACTCTAGCTATTACCAGAATCCAGTGGCGAACCATGGCTATTGGACCAAGTCCTTCGGTGAGACAATTACATTACTCTAGCTATTACCAGAATCCAGTGGCGAACCATGGCTATTGGACCCAGTCCTTCGGTGAGACAATTACATTACTGTAGCTATTACCAGAATCCAGTGGCGAACCATGGCTATTGGACCAAGTCCTTCGGTGAGACAATTACATTACTCTAGCTATTACCAGAATCCAGTGGCGAACCATGGCTATTGGACCAAGTCCTTCGGTGAGACAATTACATTACTCTAGCTATTACCAGAATCCAGTGGCGAACCATGGCTATTGGACCCAGTCCTTCGGTGAGACAATTACATTACTCTAGCTATTACCAGAATCCAGTGGCGAACCATGGCTATTGGACCAAGTCCTTCGGTGAGACAATTACATTACTCTAGCTATTACCAGAATCCAGTGGCGAACCATGGCTATTGGACCAAGTCCTTCGGTGAGACAATTACATTACTCTAGCTATTACCAGAATCCAGTGGCGAACCATGGCTATTGGACCCAGTCCTTCGGTGAGACAATTACATTACTCTAGCTATTACCAGAATCCAGTGGCGAACCATGGCTATTGGACCAAGTCCTTCGGTGAGACAATTACATTACTCTAGCTATTACCAGAATCCAGTGGCGAACCATGGCTATTGGACCAAGTCCTTCGGTGAGACAATTACATTACTCTAGCTATTACCAGAATCCAGTGGCGAACCATGGCTATTGGACCCAGTCCTTCGGTGAGACATTTACATTACTCTAGCTATTACCAGAATCCAGTGGCGAACCATGGCTATTGGACCAAGTCCTTCGGTGAGACAATTACATTACTCTAGCTATTACCAGAATCCAGTGGCGAACCATGGCTATTGGACCAAGTCCTTCGGTGAGACAATTACATTACTCTAGCTATTACCAGAATCCAGTGGCGAACCATGGCTATTGGACCAAGTCCTTCGGTGAGACAATTACATTACTCTAGCTATTACCAGAATCCAGTGGCGAACCATGGCTATTGGACCAAGTCGTTGTGTTAATGAATCCACCTGGATGAAACAGGCCTGAGGCTGAGCCATGCAACGGGCTGCCACTCACACAGATACTATTACCATTAACAACAACCAGACTGATAAGGCCTGAGGCTGAGCCATGCAACGGGCTGCCACTCACACAGATACTATTACCATTAACAACAACCAGACTGATAAGGCCTGAGGCTGAGCCATGCAACGGGCTGCCACTCACACAGATACTATTACCATTAACAACAACCAGACTGATAAGGCCTGAGGCTGAGCCATGCAACGGGCTGCCACTCACACAGATACTATTACCATTAACAACAACCAGACTGATAAGGCCTGAGGCTGAGCCATGCAACGGGCTGCCACTCACACAGATACTATTACCATTAACAACAACCAGACTGATAAGGCCTGAGGCTGAGCCATGCAACGGGCTGCCACTCACACAGATACTATTACCATTAACAACAACCAGACTGATAAGGCCTGAGGCTGAGCCATGCAACGGGCTGCCACTCACACAGATACTATTACCATTAACAACAACCAGACTGATAAGGCCTGAGGCTGAGCCATGCAACGGGCTGCCACTCACACAGATACTATTACCATTAACAACAACCAGACTGATAAGGCCTGAGGCTGAGCCATGCAACGGGCTGCCACTCACACAGATACTATTACCATTAACAACAACCAGACTGATAAGGCCTGAGGCTGAGCCATGCAACGGGCTGCCACTCACACAGATACTATTACCATTAACAACAACCAGACTGATAAGGCCTGAGGCTGAGCCATGCAACGGGCTGCCACTCACACAGATACTATTACCATTAACAACAACCAGACTGATAAGGCCTGAGGCTGAGCCATGCAACGGGCTGCCACTCACACATGATAAGTCGACAACCCGTCCCTCCCCCCATTTAGAGGGTTATAATATCCCAGACCCCCCCAGGTTAGGGTTATAATATCCCAGACCCCCCAGGTTAGGGTTATAATATCCCAGCCCCCCCCAGGTTAGGGTTATAATATCCCAGTCCCCCCAGGTTAGGGTTATAATATCCCAGTCCCCCCAGGTTAGGGTTATAATATCCCAGTGCCCCCAGGTTAGGGTTATAATATCCCAGTCCCCCCAGGTTAGGGTTAGGGTTATAACATCCCAGTCCCCCCCAGGTTAGGGTTATAATATCCCAGTCCCCCCCAGGTTAGGGTTATAATATCCCAGCCCCCCCAGGTTAGGGTTATAATATCCCAGTCCCCCCAGGTTAGGGTTATAATATCCCAGACCCCCCCAGGTTAGGGTTATAATATCCCAGTCCCCCCCCAGGTTAGGGTTATAATATCCCAGTCCCCCCAGGTTAGGGTTAGGGTTATAATATCCCAGACCCCCCAGGTTAGGGTTATAATATCCCAGTCCCCCCCAGGTTAGGGTTATAATATCCCAGTCCCCCCAGGTTAGGGTTAGGGTTATAATATCCCAGACCCCCCAGGTTAGGGTTATAATATCCCAGTCCCCCCAGGTTAGGGTTATAATATCCCAGTCCCCCCAGGTTAGGGTTATAATATCCCAGTTCCCCCAGGTTAGGGTTATAATATCCCAGTCCCCCCCCAGGTTAGGGTTATAATGTCCCAGTCCCCCCAGGTTAGGGTTATAATATCCCAGTCCCCCCCAGGTTAGGGTTATAATATCCCAGTCCCCCCAGGTTAGGGTTATAATATCCCAGTCCCCCCAGGTTAGGGTTATAATATCCCAGTCCCCCCCAGGTTAGGGTTATGATATCCCAGTCCCCCCAGGTTAGGGTTATAATATCCCAGTCCCCCCCAGGTTAGGGTTATAATATCCCAGACCCCCCCTGGTTAGGGTTATAATATCCCAGTCCCCCCAGGTTAGGGTTATAATATCCCAGTCCCCCCAGGTTAGGGTTATAATATCCCAGACCCCCCCAGGTTAGGGTTATAATATCCCAGTCCCCCCCCAGGTTAGGGTTATAATATCCCAGTCCCCCCCCAGGTTAGGGTTATAATATCCCAGTCCCCCCAGGTTAGGGTTATAATATCCCAGTCCCCCCCAGGTTAGGGTTATAATATCCCAGTCCCCCCAGGTTAGGGTTATAATATCCCAGTCCCCCCAGGTTAGGGTTATAATATCCCAGTCCCCCCCAGGTTAGGGTTATGATATCCCAGTCCCCCCCAGGTTAGGGTTAGGGTTATAATATCCCAGTCCCCCCCAGGTTAGGGTTATAATATCCCAGTCCCCCCCAGGTTAGGGTTATGATATCCCAGTCCCCCCAGGTTAGGGTTAGGGTTATAACATCCCAGCCCCCCCAGGTTAGGGTTATAATATCCCAGTCCCCCCAGGTTAGGGTTATAATATCCCAGTCCCCCCCCAGGTTAGGGTTATAATATCCCAGTCCCCCCCCAGGTTAGGGTTATAATATCCCAGTCCCCCCAGGTTAGGGTTATAATATCCCAGTCCCCCCAGGTTAGGGTTATAATATCCCAGTCCCCCCCAGGTTAGGGTTATGATATCCCAGTCCCCCCCAGGTTAGGGTTAGGGTTATAATATCCCAGTCCCCCCAGGTTAGGGTTATAATATCCCAGTCCCCCCCAGGTTAGGGTTATGATATCCCAGTCCCCCCAGGTTAGGGTTATAATATCCCAGTCCCCCCCAGGTTAGGGTTATAATATCCCAGACCCCCCCTGGTTAGGGTTATAATATCCCAGTCCCCCCAGGTTAGGGTTATAATATCCCAGTCCCCCCAGGTTAGGGTTATAATATCCCAGTCCCCCCAGGTTAGGGTTATAATATCCCAGTTCCCCCCAGGTTAGGGTTAGGGTTATAATATCCCAGTCCCCCCCAGGTTAGGGTTATAATATCCCCGTCTCTCCCCTGCAGGTGCACCAGAGGATGACAGGATCTCTGCTCTGATTGGAGAGCATCGGTTTCCAAGGAGCTCTTCGATGACTGATGGCTTCATACCTCCTCCTCCCCAGACTGCCCCCCCTCCTCCCCCTTCCCACTACTTCCTGGACTCTGGCCCGCCGCCGGCCTTCTGCCCTCCACCTCCCCCGCAGCGAGCAGCCGATCAATCACACTCCAGCTTCAAGCCGGGGGCGGAACCTAGGCTGCACGAGGTCTGTGATTCGCCAACGTCTCGGAGCCATGCAGAGCGGCAGAGGAAAGCTCGCTCCATGATCATCCTGCAGGACTCACCTGTACCAGGCTATCTACCTGCAGAGTCTGCCCCCCTAGGCCGACCTGCTGGGGCTACAGCAGGGCTGGGCCTGTCCCGGCCCAGCCCTGCTGCCTCACCCAACCCCCTCTCCAGAATCAGCCCTGCCCCCAGCCCCCTCTCCAGAACCAGCCCTGCCCCCAGCCCCAGCCCCCTCTCCAGAACCAGCCCTGCCCCCAGCCCTAACCCTCCAGGGGAGCGCAGCAGCAACAGGAGGCGTGGCCGACCAGTAGAGAACCCGTATGCCAACGTGGGTCAGCTGCCTGCCCCCCCCAGCAAGCCTCAGCGTCGCAAGTCTCCGCTCCTCAAACAGTTGCAGGTGGAGGAGGGGCCTAGCAGGGCAGAGCTATACCAGCAGCAGGTGCTCACTGAGCGTGCTCAGATACGGGTCACGCCCCCTCAGGGCCGTAGGTCCTCCTTCTTCCTGTCTGTGGAGGGAGGGGGTTCAGAGCCCCCTCCCATCCTACTGACCCAGTCCCACTCTGTAGATGACCTGGGCGAGCTGCCCCCCCCCATCCCCGTCCTCTCCCCCTCCTCCTCCCCCCACTCCACCTTTCTCCACCCACTGACAGGCAAGCCTCTGGACCCCTCCTCCCCCCTCGCCCTGGCCCTCGCTGCCCGCGAACGAGCCCTCACTGCACGCACTCCCAGCCCTGAACCCAGAACCAAACACGCACACTCACCTAGCCCCGAGCCCAGGCCCAAACACGCACACTCCCCTAGCCCCGAGCCCAGGCCCAAACGAAGCCCTCCTCCCCTGACCAGCCCTGAGCTCCGACACAAACGTATCAACCCACCCATATTCCTTGACGGACAGCTGGAGCGGCCAGTCGTAGAGCGGCCAGAGACAGAAGGCGGAGTCACATCTCCTGCTGTGCCCTCCCCCGAGCGTTGGCAGGCTATGCCCCTCCCTCCCATCAGTCAGGTGACCATCAATATAACCAATGAAAGCCAGCCGGCAGGACGGGGTCTGGGGGAAGAGCTGATTGAGGCGTTGCATGGACAATTACAGAGGAGGAGAAGTCTGACCGTTGGCAGCTCAGAGGAGGAGGGCGGGCCTTATACAGTAACCCAGGACCAATCAGAGAGGAGAAAGAGTCTGGAGGGCGGGCCTTACACGGTGACCCTGCCCCCTGCACTGCTGTCATCCAGTGATGAGGAGACGAGGGAGGAGCTTCGTAAGATTGGTCTGGTGTCTCCTCCCTTGGTGTTTGCCACGCCCCCCTCCCCCACCCAGCCCCCCTCCTCCCTCAGCCTGTCACCACGGAGACCCCAGGCAGGTGAGAGCGGGGGAGGAGGGGAGTCAGCTCCAGACTCAGGGGTGGAGGAGGGAGACCCTCACATAGAGAACACCTTATCCCCCAGCAGCACCCCGGCCCCCAGCCTGCCCCCCACCCTGCCCTCCCCAGAAGCCCCCCAGCCTTTCCCTGCCACCCAGAAAACCCTGCCCTCCTCCACCTCAGACCCCCAGAGCCTGAAGCCCAGGCTGCGTTCTCCCCTGGGCCGTGGGCGCTCTGCTCTCAGGGATCCTCTACTGAAACAGTCTTCAGACAGCGATCTGCTTCCATCTGGCTGTGGACCTGGACGCCCACCACCCTACCTCTTCCAGGTAACCCTGACCCACCCTACCTCTTCCAGGTAACCCTGACCCACCCTACCTCTTCCAGGTAACCCTGACCCACCCTACCTCTTCCAGGTAACCCTGACCTAACCCACCCTACCTCTTCCAGGTAACCCTGACCCACCCTACCTCTTCCAGGTAACCCTGACCCACCCTACCTCTTCCAGGTAACCCTGACCCACCCTACCTCTTCCAGGTAACCCTGACCTAACCCACCCTACCTCTTCCAGGTAACCCTGACCCACCCTGCCTCTTCCAGGTAACCCTGACCCACCCTACCTCTTCCAGGTAACCCTGACCCACCCTACCTCTTCCAGGTAACCCTGACCTAACCCACCCTACCTCTTCCAGGTAACCCTGACCTAACCCACCCTACCTCTTCCAGGTAACCCTGACCCACCCTACCTCTTCCAGGTAACCCTGACCCACCCTACCTCTTCCAGGTAACCCTGACCTAACCCACCCTACCTCTTCCAGGTAACCCTGACCCACCCTACCTCTTCCAGGTAACCCTGACCTAACCCACCCTACCTCTTCCAGGTAACCCTGACCTAACCCACCCTACCTCTTCCAGGTAACCCTGACCTAACCCACCCTACCTCTTCCAGGTAACCCTGACCCACCCTACCTCTTCCAGGTAACCCTGACCCACCCTACCTCTTCCAGGTAACCCTGACCTAACCCACCCTACCTCTTCCAGGTAACCCTGACCTAACCCACCCTACCTTTTCCAGGTAACCCTGACCTAACCCACCCTACCTCTTCCAGGTAACCCTGACCCACCCTACCTCTTCCAGGTAACCCTGACCCACCCTACCTCTTCCAGGTAACCCTGACCCACCCTACCTCTTCCAGGTAACCCTGACCTAACCCACCCTACCTCTTCCAGGTAACCCTGACCTAACCCACCCTACCTTTTCCAGGTAACCCTGACCTAACCCACCCTACCTCTTCCAGGTAACCCTGACCCACCCTACCTCTTCCAGGTAACCCTGACCCACCCTACCTCTTCCAGGTAACCCTGACCCACCCTACCTCTTCCAGGTAACCCTGACCCACCCTGATACCTCTTCCAGGTAACTGACCCCGACATTTACATTTTACATTCGAGTTATTTAGCAGACACACTTGTCCAGAGTGACTTACAGTTAGTGCATTCATCCGAAGATAGCTAGGTGGGACAACCACATATCACAGGCATAGAAAGAAAATGTTTACTCAATAAGTTAGCTATCAGCAAAGTCAGCTAGAAGGAGTCAAGTGCAAGTATGGGGGGGGGGGGTCGAGGGTTAGGGTTAGGGTTAGATTATATAAGATACTCTTTGAAGAGGTAGATTTCAGGGGCTTTCGGAAGATGGGCAGGGACTCTGCTGTCCTAGCTTCAGGGGGAAGCTGGTTCCACCATTGGGGTGCCAGGACAGACTAGAGCTTGGACTGGGCTGAGTTGACATTGTGGTGCCAGGACAGAGAAGAGCTGGGACTGGGCTGAGTGGACATTGGTGTGCCAGGACAGAGAAGAGCTGGGACTGGGCTGAGCGGACATTGGGGTGCCAGGACAGAGAAGAGCTGGGACTGGGCTGAGTGGACATTGGGGTGCCAGGACAGAGAAGAGCTGGGACTGGGCTGAGCGGGAGAGGCCCTCCCATAGGGGTCGGAGGGCCAAGAGACCTGAGGTGGCAGAACGGAGTGTTCGAGTTGCCTAGTTAAATAAAAAAATTATCGATAATGTCAAAAGCCGCACTGAAGTCTAACAAAACAGCTCAAAGTTTACTAAGGGTTGATTGGTCGGCTATTTGAGCCGTAAAGGGGGCTTTACTATTCTTGGGTGTCACGATTCTCTAAGACAGAACCCAGAAGCAGACCAGGACAAGGTGAGTAAAATGAAGGTGAGTATTTATTGGTAGTCTTGATGTGTAATTTGAGTGATCCAGGAGACGGAGCGGCAGCGGAGGTGAGTTGATGAGAGTAAATGGGTTGATCCAATGAAGTCACTGTATCCACCGACGGCCAGGCAAGGGAGTTGAATGTTCCGGGAGAATGACTGTAGACAGAGTAAACGGGAGTGAGTAACCAGTAACAAGCACAAAACAACAAAACAAGCTCAGGAAACATGAGGCTGATACGCTGGCACAACATACTGTTCGTTGCTAACAATCCGGCAGGGAATGGATGTCAGCTCAGGGTTTAAGAAGAGGTGAAGCTCAGGACCAGGTGTGCAGAAGGTTGATGAGATGCAAGTGCGGGTAATAACTAGATCTCCCGCCTAACCTCGTTGCCTGGCAACCAGACAGGGTGCGTTCAGGAACCTTAGACAACACTCAAACAAAAACAGTCATCTCAGGCAGAAACAGACTCAGGAAGCGGGATTCCTGACAGTACCCCTCCTCCGACGAACGCCACCGGGCGGACAACCCGGAGCGCCAGGATGGAGGCGGTAGAAGTCAGTAAGGAGAGTATTGTCCAGGATTTGACGCTGAGGAATCCAACTCCTCTCCTCAGGACCATACCCCTCCCAGTCCACGAGATACTGAAAACCCCGACCCCGCCGTCTGGCATCCATAATGCGGCGCACCATGTAGACTGGACCCCCTCCGATCATCCGAGGCGGAGGAGGAGGAGGCGGAGGGGGTAGCAAAGGACTGAGGTGCACAGGCTTGAGGCAGGAGACATGAAAGGTGGGGTGGACTCTGAGAGTTCTAGGCAACTTAACCTCTTGGGGCTAGGTGGGACGCTAGCGTGGCACCCGTGGTGCACTCCATCAACAGCAGGTGCATTTCAAGAGCGGCAAATTTGAATCCAAATAAATGTCAAAATTCAAATTTTTCAAAAATACAACTATGTTACACCATTTGAAAGATAAACATCTCCTTAATCTAACCACGTTTTACGATTTCAAAAAGGTTTTACGGCGAAAGCATAAATTTAGAGTATGTTAGGACAGTACATTTACAAGAGTTGTGTGTAATGTTTTGTCAAGTCAAAGACAGGGTCACCAAAACCATAAAACCAGCTAAAATGATGCACTAACCTTTTACAATCTCCATCAGATGACACTCCTAGGACATTATGTTAGACAATGCATGCATTTTTAGTTCTATCAAGTTCATATTTATATCCAAAAACAGCGTTTTACTATGGCATTGATGTTGAGGAAATCGTTTCCCTCCAATAACCGGCAGTCAAGTCAGCGTAACAAATTAAATAATTAAAATTAGAAAACATTGGTAAAATATTATATTGTCATTTAAAGAATTATAGATTTACATCTCTTGAACGCAATCAACTTGCCAGATTTAAAAATAACCTTACTGGGAAATCACACTTTGCAATAATCTGAGCACTGCGCCCAGAAAAATACGCGTTGCGATACAGACTAGACGTCATGTTGGGGAGATCTAAAATCGAAAATACTATGTAAATAATCCATTACCTTTGATTCTCTTCATCAGATGTCACTTCCAGGTATCACAGGTCCATAACGAATGTAGTTTTGTTCAAAAAAGCTCATCATTTATGTCCAAAAATCTCCGTCTCGTTAGCACATGATGTAAGCCAGCCGGACTTCTCGTCATGAACGAGGGGAAAAAATATATTTCCGTTCGTTCAAACATGTCAAACGTTGTATAGCATAAATCATTAGGGCCTTTTTTAACCAGAACATGAATAATATTCAAGGTGGACGAATGCATACTCTTTTATAACGTATTGGAACGAGGGTACCCAACATGAACTCGCGCGCAAGGTGTCTAATGGGCCATCATCGTTCCATGGCTCTTGTTCGGTCAGATCTCCCTCCAGAAGACTCAAAACACTTTGTAAAGGCTGGTGACATCTAGTGGAAGCAATAGGAAGTGCCAAAATATTCCTAAACCCCTGTGTTTTTCAATGGGATAGGTTTAAAGTCAATACAACACATCAGGTATCCACTTCCTGTCAGAAAATGTCTCAGGGTTTTGCCTGCCAAATGAGTTCTGTTATACTCACAGACACCATTCAAACAGTTTTGGAAACTTTAGAGTGTTTTCTATCCATATATAATAAGTATATGCATATTCTAGTTACTGGGTAGGATTAGTAACCAGATTAAATCGGGTACATTTTTTTTATCCAGACGTGCAAATGCTGCCCCCTAGACCCAACAGGTTAAGTCGAACCACAATGGGATTAATCACTCTCTCCACCACAAACGGACCAATGAATTTAGGTGACAGTTTCCTTGATTCCGTCCGCAGAGGAAGATCCCGTGTAGCCAACCATACCTTATCTCCAATAGCATAAACTGGAGCTGGAATCCGGCGCCAATTCGCCTGGAGCTGATAACGGTCAGAAACTCTAAGGAGAGCCTTTCTGGCCCTATGCCAGGTCCGGTGGCAATGACGAATGTGGGCCTGGACCGAGGGTACCGCGAGATCCTTCTCCTGAGAAGGAAACAAGGGAGGTTGGTAACCGTACAGGCACTTGAAGGGAGACATCCCAGTAGCAGATGTAGGGAGAGTATTATGGGCATACTCGACCCACGGCAACTGAGAGGCCCAAGAGGCGGGGTTGGAGGAGACAAGGCAGCGCAGCATGGATTCCATCTTCTGGTTGGCTCTCTCCGCCTGACCATTAGATTGGGGGTGAAATCCAGATGTCAGACTGACTGTAGCTCCAATGGCCAAACAGAATGATTTCCAGACAGCAGAGGTAAACTGAGGACCACGGTCGGAAACAATGTCACTGGGCAACCCGTGGACCCTGAAAACCTCCCTAACCAGGATCTCGGACGTCTCGGAGGCAGAGGGAAGCTTGAAGATGGGTACAAAGTGGGCAAACTTGCTGAATCTGACCACAATAGTCAGAATGACCGTGTTCCCGTCAGAAGAGGGCAATCCCTTAACAAAGTCCAGAGCCAGATGTGACCATGGTCGCCGGGGAATAGGTAGGGGGTGAAGAAGTCCAGAACTGGCCCGATTGGCACTCTTATTTTGTGCACATATTGGGCATGCAGCAACAAACCTCCGGGTATCTTCTCCCATGGCAGGCCACCAAAATTGTCTGCGTAGTAACGTCTTCGTCCGAGCCACACCAGGGTGAGAAGCCATCTTACTGGCGTGGGGCCATTGGAGGACAGCAGACCGGACAGACTCAGGCACAAACAACCAACCGGGTGGACCGTTACCGGGACCGGGCTGCGTCCGAAGGGCTGCCAGAACCTCCTCCTCAATCCTCCATGTGCCAGCTCCCACGACGAAGTTCTGGGGAAGAATCGTCTCGGTCTTGGCCCCACTCTCCTCCGTCTTGGAGAACATCCGGGACAAGGCGTCCGCCTTGCCGTTCTTAGATCCAGGTCGGAATGTCAGGGAAAAATTAAAACGTCCAAAAAACAAAGCCCACCTGGCCTGACGCGAGTTGAGACGTCTAGCCGATTGCACGTACGCTAGATTCTTGTGGTCAGTCCAGACAATAAACGGTTGCTCCGCTCCCTCCAACCAGTGGCGCCACTCCTCCAAGGCCAGTTTCACTGCAAGAAGCTCCCGGTTACCCACATCGTAATTCCTCTCCGCCGACGACAGACGACGAGAGTAGAAAGCGCAGGGATGGAGTTTGCCGTCAGTGGAGCTTCGCTGGGACAGGATGGCGCCAACCCCCACATCAGACGCGTCCACTTCCATGACAAACTGTCGGGCAGCGTCAGGTTGAGAGAGAATCGGGGCATTGGTGAATCGACTCTTCAGTTCCAGAAACGCACAATCTGCCTCCGGATTCCAACTGAAGGTCCTGGTGCTAGAAGTCAGAGCAGTTAATGGAGCGGCCACACGGCTGTAGTCTCGGATAAACCGACCATAGAAATTCGCAAACCCCAGAAACCTCTGGAGCTGCAATCTCGTATCAGGCTGGGCCCAATCCAGAACTGCCCTAACTTTCTCTTGGTCCATCTTTATCTCTCCCCGGGAGATGATGTACCCGAGGAAGGATGTAGTGTGGGCGTGAAAGTCACACTTCTCGGCCTTCACAAACAGGCGGTTCTCCAGCAATCGCTGCAGAACCTGCTTGACATGCTGGATGTGGCTGGAATGCTCCGTGGAAAAAATCTAAATGTCATCCAGGTAAACGAACACGAACAGACCGATCATATCTCTCAATACGTCATTAACCATGCTCTGGAACACTGCAGAAGCATTGGTCAATCCAAACAGCATCACCAGATATTCGAAATGACCCATCGGTGTATTGAAACCAGTCAACCACTCGTCCCCCTCTCTGATCTGGACCAGATGATACGCATTGCGTAGGTCAATTTTAGTAAACACCGTAGCACCCTGTAAAGAATCGAAAGCAGAGTTCATCAAAGGCAGGGGATACTTGTTCTTAACCGTAATATCATTCAACCCCCGGTAATCAATACACGGTCGAAGAGAACCATCCTTCTTACTCACAAAAAAGAATCCTGCCCCCAGTGGTGAAGACGAGGGACGAATGAGACCAGCAGCTAGAGACTCCTTTATGTAGGTCTCCAAAGCCTCCCGTTCAGGTCGAGAGATGCTGTATAATCGTCCCTTGGGATAGACAGCTCCAGGAAACAGGTTAATGGTACAATCATACGGTCGGTGGGGAGGAAGTGACAGAGCCTTCTGCTTACTGAACACCTCACCCAATTCGTGATAAGTTTCAGGAACCAGGGACAATTCAGGGGAGTTAGAACCACTGACCTTACTGGGAACAGGCCGTCCTCAGACAGTTAGCATGGCATTCAGTGCTCCAGCTAGTTACCTTGCCGGTCACGCAATCGAATGTGGGATTGTGTTTTCTCAGCCAGGGGTGTCCAAGAACCAGAGGAACATGGGAAGAAGGCAAAATGAAGAAGGATATAACCTCTGAATGATTCCCTGACAACAACAACATCTTAACCGGTTCAGTCCTCATAGTGATACGTGCCAGACTACTGCCGTTCAGCTTCAATGGCTTCCGGTAGCTTCTCCTTAGAAAGCCCCAGCTGTTCCACTAAGTCGGCATCTATAAAGCTGCCATCTGCACCTGAGTCGATAAATGCGTTAATCGCTAAACTCTGAGTCTTGTTCATGAGGGTAGCAGGAAAAAGAGGTCTAACAGGACTATTGAGAGGTTGAAACTGGCTCGCTAAAAGACCTCCCACCTTTAGCGAGCCGAGCCGTTTAACGGGTGCTGAGGATTGGACGTGCCCCATTGCTTCTCCCTCCGTCTCTCTCGGACTCTATTATCCACCCGAATAGCTAATGCTACCAGACTGTCCAGGTCCCTAGACTCAGGATAGGAGATCAACTCATCCTTGAGTTGCTCCGACAAGCCATGGTAAAAAAACGCTTGTAGTGATTCCTCATTCCACCCACTCTCCACAGCCAATGTCCTGAATTCAATAACAAAATCGGCCACACTGCGAGCTCCTTGGCAAAGGGAGAACAACCGCTTAGCTGCGTCCTTACCTCGGACTGGGTGGTCAAAAAGTTTCCTCATCTCTGCCGTGAACACCTGGTATGACCCCATGCAGGTGTCCTGTTGTTCCCATATGGCTGATGCCCACTCCAGAGCTCTTCCACGCAGCAGTTCAGTAACAAAGGCTATCCTAGCCTTGTCTGTGGCGTAAGAGTAGGGCTGTAGATCAAAAACTAATCCACACTGCATAAGAAACGAACGGCATTTTCCCAAATCCCCTTCATACTTATCTGGTGTCGGAACCTTGGGCTCACGGAAGGAAACCTCTCCAGAAGCGACAGGTGGGAGGGGTGAAGCAGGTGGTGGATGATCCGCCGGCAAACTGAACTGAGCCTGGATATTCGTCAGAATATTAGAACAATTCTGAACCGAAAGCGCGATCTCCTGTAGCGCCATGTTGTGTTGTCCCAACATCTGACCCTGATGGGTAATGGCATGGTGAACGGAGTCCAGGTCCGCTGGGTTCATTTTTGGCCGGATCGTTCTGTCACAATTCTCTAAGACAGAACCCAGAAGCAGACCAGGACAAGGTGAGTAAAATGAAGGTGAGTATTTATTGGTAGTCTTGATGTGTAATTTGAGTGATCCAGGAGACGGAGCGGCAGCGGAGGTGAGTTGATGAGAGTAGATGGGTGGATTCAATGAAGTCACTGTATCCACCGACGGCCAGGCAAGGGAGTTGAATGTTCCGGGAGAATGACTGTAGACAGAGTAAACGGGAGTGAGTAACCAGTAACAAGCACAAAACAACAAAACTAGCTCAGGAAACATGAGGCTGATATGCTGGCACAACATACTGTTCGTTGCTAACGATCCGGCAGGGAATGGATGTCAGCTCAGGGTTTAAGAAGAGGTGAAGCTCAGGACCAGGTGTGCAGAAGGTTGATGAGATGCAGGTGCGGGTAATAACTAGATCTCCCGCCTAACCTCGTTGCCTGGCAACCAGACAGGGTGCGTTCAGGAACCTTAGACAACACTCCAAACAAAAACAGTCATCTCAGGCAGAAACAGACTCAGGAAGCAGGATTCTTGACATTGGGTTGGGGAATGACACTTGCTTCCCTCCAGGCCTGATGGTACACACTTTCTTGTAGGCTTAGACTGAATGTAGACTGCAACGCTGCCCCCATTGGCAGTTCCTTATTTACTGTAGATTCATAACCATGTATTTCTACCACTGTATCATCAAAGGTATTATCTAAGTGAGTTTCAGAGATGAATATGAATGTAATCTGTTACTAGTAAGTTATTGATTTAATTAATCTTGTGTCTTAGGCTACATATGTTAATGTGGGTTATTTTTAGCAGTTATCTGGGATGCTTGATTGATTTTATTGCTTTTCTGGGAAGCTTATCAGAAGTAGACATGCTTATGTTATTTATATTGGTGCTGTTAGTGCAGGGTGAGCTGCACACAGTGGACTTCCTATTAGGGCACACGTCCTCAGTGCTAACAGTATAACTCTGTTCCATAGACACATGATTAATGCATACAATAGCTGTAGAATCAGCAGAGGCATTCAGGGCAGTAAGAGGGACATACATTAGGTTATCTACATTGTGTCTTCCAACGTCCCTGGGATAATGTACATTTGCTGCAGAATTATGACAACTCAGCGACACAATGGTAGGGATTAAATGAGCTGGGTCATTGATAAGTCATTACTTCCACGCAGCCTTGAAATGTGTGGACAGAGTCCAGGAGATGATTTGGATGGACTCCGTCATTCCTGTAGAGCATCTTCTGTTTCCAGAAGGTGTGGAAGTTATCTATAAAAGTTATTCCAACAGAGCTACAGTAAACTTCTAGCCAGGTGTGTAATGCCAGTAGCCTGCTGAATCTTTCACTCCCGCGGCCCAAGGATGGTAGTAGTCACCTGGGTGGGCTATGGATTAAAGACGGACCACAGAATTCCATCTAAGTCAGCAGGAGGGGTCTGCCAATGAATTATACTGCTGAGAAAACATTCCAGAACTGCAGGTGGCAGTAAATCATCAACCTTGGCTTTATACATGTTCAGACTACACACACTCCAGCGCAGTAGGTGGTATGCAACTGTACAGTTTGTTTATGAACTACCAATACTCTTCTAGAAGTAGAAGAAGAAATTGACTACTTTGAAATGGAGAGAGCCCTCAAAGGCACTGCCCATGCTGTCACAGAAGAGCCCAGTGTATGGATAGGAGATGGGCTGTATTTATGCCCTAACCCCATTTCCTACTGTATTACCCAGTTACATACTCCTTTAATACAGTGCACTGCTACTACTAAACAGGCCACCTTTTCACTGTTCATAGATTTCAGTCACATGACTTTGCTCTTTCTTTCCAGTTGTTGTTGGTATTTGTTATTATTGGTATGTTGATTGTTGTGTGTTACAGAGGAGATCCAAACTTTGGGGGGAGGTGTCCGAGTCTCGGCCCAGGCAGAGTAGCCCTGAGGAGGGCAGGCCAACTGCCGTGGGGGGTGGTGGGCTGGAGCTGGCCTCACGTCTCCAGTTACTCAGTAAAGACTCCCACTCACTCGGAGAGGAGCCTGCAGGACTGCTGGACCCTGGACACAGGTCCCCTGTGGGCGGAGCAAGGTAACATCACTACATTAATATATTCCACTAGGTAACCTCACTACATTAATATATTCCACCTGGTAACATCACTACATTAATATATTCCACATGGTAACCTCACTACATTAATATATTCCACCTGGTAACATCACTAGGTAACATCACTACATTAATATATTCCACTAGGTAACATCACTAGGTAACATCACTACATTAATATATTCCAACTGGTAACATCACTACATTAATATATTCCACTAGGTAACATCACTACATTAATATATTCCACCTGGTAACATCACTACATTAATATATTCCACTAGGTAACATCACTACATTAATATATTCCAACTGGTAACATCACTACATTAATATATTCCACTAGGTAACATCACTACATTAATATATTCCACCTGGTAACATCACTACATTAATATATTCCACTAGGTAACCTCACTACATTAATATATTCCACTAGGTAACATCACTACATTAATATATTCCACCTGGTAATATCACTACATTAATATATTCCACCTGGTAACATCACTATATTAATATATTCCACCTGGTAACATCACTACATTAATATATTCCACCTGGTAACATCACTACATTAATATATTCCACTAGGTAACATCACTACATTAATATATTCCACCTGGTAACATCACTACATTAATATATTCCACTAGGTAACATCACTACATTAATATATTCCACCTGGTAACATCACAAGGTAACATCATTACATTAATATATTCCACCTGGTAACCTCACTACATTAATATATTCCACCTGGTAACATCACTACATTAATATATTCCACCTGGTAACATCACTACATTAATATATTCCACCTGGTAACATGACTAGGTAACATCACTACATTAATATATTCCACTAGGTAACATCACTACATTAATATATTCCACTAGGTAACATCACTACATTAATATATTCCACCTGGTAACATCACTACATTAATATATTCCACCTGATAACATCACTACATTAATATATTCCACCTGGTAACATCACTACATTAATATATTCCACCTGGTAACATCACTAGGTAACATCACTACATTAATATATTCCACCTGGTAACATCACTAGGTAACATAACTACATTAATATATTCCACTAGGTAACATCACTACATTAATATATTCCACTAGGTAACACCACTACATTAATATATTACACTAGGTAACATCACTACATTAATATATTCCACTAGGTAACATCACTACATTAATATATTCCACCTGGTAACATCACTACATTAATATATTCCACCTGGTAAACTCACTACATTAATATATTCCACTAGGTAACATCACTACATTAATATATTCCACCTGGTAACATCACTACATTAATATATTCCACTAGGTAACATCACAAGGTAACATCACTACATTAATATATTCCACCTGGTAACATCACTACATTAATATATTCCACCTGGTAACATCACTACATTAATATATTCCACCTGGTAACATCACTACATGAATATATTCCACTAGGTAACATCACTACATTAATATATTCCACCTGGTAACATCACTACATTAATATATTCCACCTGGTAACATCACTAGGTAACATCACTACATTAATATATTCCACTATGTAACATCACTACATTAATATATTCCACTAGGTAACATCACTAGGTAACATTACTACATTAATATATTCCACCTGGTAACATCACTACATTAATATATTCCACCTGGTAACATCACTACATTAATATATTCCACCTGGTAACATCACTACATTAATATATTCCACTAGGTAACATCACTACATTAATATATTCCACCTGGTAACATCACTACATTAATATATTCCACTAGGTAACATCACTACATTAATATATTCCACTAGGTAACATCACTACATGAATATATTCCACCTGGTAACATCACTACATTAATATATTCCACTAGGTAACCTCACTACATTAATATATTCCACTAGGTAACATCACTACATTAATATATTCCATTAGGTAACATCACTACATTAATATATTCCACCTGGTAACATCACTACATTAATATATTCCACTTGGTAACATCACTAGGTAACATCACTACATTAATATATTCCACCTGGTAACATCACTACATTAATATATTCCACCTGGTAACATCACTACATTAATATATTCCACCTGGTAACATCACTACATTAATATATTCCACTAGGTAACATCACTACATTAATATATTCCACTAGGTAACATCACTACATTAATATATTCCACATGGTAACATCACTACATTAATATATTCCACCTGGTAACATCACTACATTAATATATTCCACCTGGTAACATCACTACATTAATTAATTCCACCTGGTAACATCACTACATTAATATATTCCACCTGGTAACATCACTAGGTAACATCACTACATTAATATATTCCACTATGTAACATCACTACATTAATATATTCCACTAGGTAACATCACTAGGTAACATTACTACATTAATATATTCCACCTGGTAACATCACTACATTAATATATTCCACCTGGTAACATCACTACATTAATATATTCCACCTGGTAACATCACTACATTAATATATTCCACCTGGTAACATCACTACATTAATATATTCCACTAGGTAACATCACTACATTAATATATTCCACTAGGTAACATCACTACATTAATATATTCCACTAGGTAACATCACTACATGAATATATTCCACCTGGTAACATCACTACATTAATATATTCCACCTGGTAACATCACTACATTAATATATTCCACTAGGTAACATCACTACATTAATATATTCCATTAGGTAACATCACTACATTAATATATTCCACCTGGTAACATCACTAGGTAACATCACTACATTAATATATTCCACCTGGTAACATCACTACATTAATATATTCCATTAGGTAACATCACTACATTAATATATTCCACCTGGTAACATCACTAGGTAACATCACTACATTAATATATTCCACCTGGTAACATCACTACATTAATATATTCCACCTGGTAACATGACTACATTAATATATTCCACCTGGTAACATCACTACATTAATATATTCCACCTGGTAACATCACTACATGAATATATTCCACTAGGTAACATCACTACATTAATATATTCCACCTGGTAACATCACTACATTAATATATTCCACCAAGTAACATCACTAGGTAACATCACTACATTAATATATTCCACTATGTAACATCACTACATTAATATATTCCACTAGGTAACATCACTAGGTAACATTACTACATTAATATATTCCACCTGGTAACATCACTACATTAATATATTCCACCTGGTAACATCACTACATTAATATATTCCACCTGGTAACATCACTACATTAAAATATTCCACTAGGTAACATCACTACATTAATATATTCCACTAGGTAACATCACTACATGAATATATTCCACCTGGTAACATCACTACATTAATATATTCCACTAGGTAACATCACTACATTAATATATTCCACCTGGTAACATCACTACATTAATATATTCCATTAGGTAACATCACTACATTAATATATTCCACCTGGTAACATCACTACATTAATATATTCCACCTGGTAACATCACTACATTAATATATTCCACTAGGTAACATCACTACATTAAAATATTCCACCTGGTAACATCACTACATTAATATATTCCACCTGGTAACATCACTAGGTAACATCACTACATTAATATATTCCACTATGTAACATCACTACATTAATATATTCCACTAGGTAACATCACTAGGTAACATTACTACATTAATATATTCCACCTGGTAACATCACTACATTAATATATTCCACCTGGTAACATCACTACATTAATATATTCCACCTGGTAACATCACTACATTAATATATTCCACCTGGTAACATCACTACATTAATATATTCCACTAGGTAACATCACTACATTAATATATTCCACTAGGTAACATCACTACATTAATATATTCCACTAGGTAACATCACTACATGAATATATTCCACCTGGTAACATCACTACATTAATATATTCCACCTGGTAACATCACTACATTAATATATTCCACTAGGTAACATCACTACATTAATATATTCCATTAGGTAACATCACTACATTAATATATTCCACCTGGTAACATCACTAGGTAACATCACTACATTAATATATTCCACCTGGTAACATCACTACATTAATATATTCCATTAGGTAACATCACTACATTAATATATTCCACCTGGTAACATCACTAGGTAACATCACTACATTAATATATTCCACCTGGTAACATCACTACATTAATATATTCCACCTGGTAACATCACTACATTAATATATTCCACCTGGTAACATCACTACATGAATATATTCCACTATGTAACATCACTACATTAATATATTCCACTAGGTAACATCACTAGGTAACATTACTACATTAATATATTCCACCTGGTAACATCACTACATTAATATATTCCACCTGGTAACATCACTACATTAATATATTCCACCTGGTAACATCACTACATTAAAATATTCCACTAGGTAACATCACTACATTAATATATTCCACTAGGTAACATCACTACATGAATATATTCCACCTGGTAACATCACTACATTAATATATTCCACCTGGTAACATCACTACATTAATATATTCCACTAGGTAACATCACTACATTAATATATTCCACCTGGTAACATCACTACATTAATATATTCCATTAGGTAACATCACTACATTAATATATTCCACCTGGTAACATCACTACATTAATATATTCCACCTGGTAACATCACTAGGTAACATCACTACATTAATATATTCCACCTGGTAACATCACTAGGTAACATCACTACATTAATATATTCCACTAGGTAACATCACTACATTAATATATTCCACTAGGTAACACCACTACATTAATATATTACACTAGGTAAGATCACTACATTAATATATTCCACTAGGTAACATCACTACATTAATATATTCCACCTGGTAACATCACTACATTAATATATTCCACCTGGTAACCTCACTACATTAATATATTCCACTAGGTAACATCACTACATTAATATATTCCACCTGGTAACATCACTACATTAATATATTCCACTAGGTAACATCACAACATTAATATATTCCACCTGGTAACATCACTACATTAAAATATTCCACTAGGTAACATCACTACATTAATATATTCCACTAGGTAACATCACTACATGAATATATTCCACCTGGTAACATCACTACATTAATATATTCCACCTGGTAACATCACTACATTAATATATTCCACTAGGTAACATCACTACATTAATATATTCCACCTGGTAACATCACTACATTAATATATTCCATTAGGTAACATCACTACATTAATATATTCCACCTGGTAACATCACTACATTAATATATTCCACCTGGTAACATCACTAGGTAACATCACTACATTAATATATTCCACCTGGTAACATCACTACATTAATATATTCCACCTGGTAACATCACTACATTAATATATTCCACCTGGTAACATCACTACATGAATATATTCCACTATGTAACATCACTACATTAATATATTCCACTAGGTAACATCACTAGGTAACATTACTACATTAATATATTCCACCTGGTAACATCACTACATTAATATATTCCACCTGGTAACATCACTACATTAATATATTCCACCTGGTAACATCACTACATTAAAATATTCCACTAGGTAACATCACTACATTAATATATTCCACTAGGTAACATCACTACATTAATATATTCCACCTGGTAACATCACTACATTAATATATTCCACCTGGTAACATCACTACATTAATATATTCCACTAGGTAACATCACTACATTAATATATTCCACCTGGTAACATCACTACATTAATATATTCCATTAGGTAACATCACTACATTAATATATTCCACCTGGTAACATCACTACATTAATATATTCCACCTGGTAACATCACTAGGTAACATCACTACATTAATATATTCCACCTGGTAACATCACTACATTAATATATTCCACCTGGTAACATCACTACATTAATATATTCCACCTGGTAACATCACTACATTAATATATTCCACTAGGTAACATCACTACATTAATATATTCCACCTGGTAACATCACTACATGAATATATTCCACTAGGTAACATCACTACATTAATATATTCCACCTGGTAACATCACTACATTCATATATTCCACTAGGTAACATCACTACATTCATATATTCCACTAGGTAACATCACTACATTAATATATTCCACCTGGTAACATCACTACATTAATATATTCCACTAGGTAACATCACTACATTAATATATTCCACCTGGTAACATCACTACATTAATATATTCCACCTGGTAACATCACTACATTAATATATTCCACCTGGTAACATCACTACATTAATATATTCCACTAGGTAACATCACTACATTAATATATTCCACCTGGTAACATCACTACATTCATATATTCCACTAGGTAACATCACTACATTAATATATTCCACTAGGTAACATCACTACATTAATATATTCCACCTGGTAACATCACTACATTAATATATTCCACCTGGTAACATCACTACATTAATATATTCCACTAGGTAACATCACTACATTAATATATTCCACCTGGTAACATCACTACATTAATATATTCCACTAGGTAACATCACTACATTAATATATTCCACCTGGTAACATCACTACATTAATATATTCCACCTGGTAACATCACTACATTAATATATTCCACCTGGTAACATCACTACATTAATATATTCCACTAGGTAACATCACTACATTAATATATTCCACCTGGTAACATCACTACATTCATATATTCCACTAGGTAACATCACTACATTAATATATTCCACTAGGTAACATCACTACATTAATATATTCCACCTGGTAACATCACTACATTCATATATTCCACCTGGTAACATCACTACATTAATATATTCCACCTGGTAACATCACTACATTCATATATTCAATTAGGTAACAGCACAGTGAGCATGTATTTCTGTGTTCTAGGTAACAACAGAGTTAGCATGTATTTCTGTGTTCTAGGTAACAGCACAGTGAGCATGTATTTCTGTGTTCTAGGTAACAGCACAGTGAGCATGTATTTCTGTGTTCTAGGTAACAGCACAGTGAGCATGTATTTCTGTGTTCTAGGTAACAGCACAGTGAGCATGTATTTCTGTGTTCTAGGTAACAGCACAGTGAGCATGTATTTCTGTGTTCTAGGTAACAGCACAGTGAGCATGTATTTCTGTGTTCTAGGTAACAGCACAGTGAGCATGTATTTCTGTGTTCTAGGTAACAGCACAGTTAGCATGTATTTCTGTGTTCTAGGTAACAGCACAGTGAGCATGTATTTCTGTGTTCTAGGTAACAGCACAGTTAGCATGTATTTCTGTGTTCTAGGTAACAGCACAGTGAGCATGTATTTCTGTGTTCTAGGTAACAGCACAGTGAGCATGTATTTCTGTGTTCTAGGTAACAGCACAGTGAGCATGTATTTCTGTGTTCTAGGTAACAGCACAGTGAGCATGTATTTCTGTGTTCTAGGTAACAACAGAGTTAGCATGTATTTCTCTGTGTTCTTGCAGATGTCGCCAAGACAATGGAGAGAGTAAAGCGTAGGTTTTAGATTGCTGGGTAAACACCGCCTCTTCCTATCTACATAATAACCTAACATGAACTAACTCTCTCTTCGCTACACCAGTACCCTAATAATAACTCTTTCCTCTCTAAAGTAGTGTCCTAATGATAACTGTCTCTACACTAGTGCCCTAATGATAACTGTCTCTACACTAGTGTCCTAATGATAACTGTCTCTAAACTAGTGCCCTAATGATAACTGTCTCATTAACTAGTGTCCTAATGATAACTGTCTCTACACTAGTGTCCTAATGATAACTGTCTATTTAACTAGTGCCCTAATGATAACTGTCTATTTAACTAGTGCCCTAATGATAACTGTCTCATTAACTAGTGTCCTAATGATAACTGTCTCATTAACTAGTGTCCTAATGATAACTGTCTCTACACTAGTGCCCTAATGATAACTGTCTCTACACTAGTGTCCTAATGATAACTGTCTCATTAACTAGTGTCCTAATGATAACTGTCTCTACACTAGTGTCCTAATGATAACTGTCTCTACACTAGTGTCCTAATGATAACTGTCTCTACACTAGTGTCCTAATGATAACTGTCTCTACACTAGTGCCCTAATGATAACTGTCTCTACACTAGTGTCCTAATGATAACTGTCTCTACACTAGTGCCCTAATGATAACTGTCTCATTAACTAGTGTCCTAATGATAACTGTCTCTACACTAGTGTCCTAATGATAACTGTCTCTACACTAGTGTCCTAATGATAACTGTCTCATTAACTAGTGTCCTAATGATAACTGTCTCTACACTAGTGCCCTAATGATAACTGTCTCTACACTAGTGCCCTAATGATAACTGTCTATTTAACTAGTGTCCTAATGATAACTGTCTCTACACTAGTGCCCTAATGATAACTGTCTCTACACTAGTGTCCTAATGATAACTGTCTCATTAACTAGTGTTCTAATGATAACTGTCTCTACACTAGTGCCCTAATGATAACTGTCTCTACACTAGTGTCCTAATGATAACTGTCTCTTTAACTAGTGTCCTAATGATAACTGTCTCTACACTAGTGTCCTAATGATAACTGTCTCTACACTAGTGCCCTAATGATAACTGTCTCATTAACTAGTGTCCTAATGATAACTGTCTCTACACTAGTGCCCTAATGATAACTGTCTCTACACTAGTGTCCTAATGATAACTGTCTATTTAACTAGTGTCCTAATGATAACTGTCTCTACACTAGTGCCCTAATGATAACTGTCTCTACACTAGTGCCCTAATGATGACTGTCTCTACACTAGTGTCCTAATGATAACTGTCTCTACACTAGTGTCCTAATGATAACTGTCTCTACACTAGTGTCCTAATGATAACTGTCTCTACGCTAGTGTCCTAATGATAACTGTCTCTACACTAGTGCCCTAATGATAACTGTCTCTTTAACTAGTGCCCTAATGATGACTGTCTCTACACTAGTGTCCTAATGATAACTGTCTCTACACTAGTGTCCTAATGATAACTGTCTCTACACTAGTGCCCTAATGATAACTGTCTATTTAACTAGTGCCCTAATGATAACTGTCTCTACACTAGTGCCCTAATGATAACTGTCTCATTAACTAGTGTCCTAATGATAACTGTCTCTACACTAGTGCCCTAATGATAACTGTCTCTACACTAGTGTCCTAATGATAACTGTCTCTACACTAGTGTCCTAATGATAACTGTCTCTACACTAGTGCCCTAATGATAACTGTCTCTACACTAGTGCCCTAATGATAACTGTCTCATTAACTAGTGTCCTAATGATAACTGTCTCTACACAAGTGTCCTAATGATAACTGTCTCTACACTAGTGCCCTAATGATAACTGTCTCATTAACTAGTGTCCTAATGATAACTGTCTCTACACTAGTGTCCTAATGATAACTGTCTCTACACTAGTGTCCTAATGATAACTGTCTCTACACTAGTGTCCTAATGATAACTGTCTCTACACTAGTGTCCTAATGATAACTGTCTCATTAACTAGTGTCCTAATGATAACTGTCTCTACACTAGTGTCCTAATGATAACTGTCTCTACACTAGTGTCCTAATGATAACTGTCTATTTAACTAGTGTCCTAATGATAACTGTCTCTACACTAGTGCCCTAATGATAACTGTCTCTACACTAGTGTCCTAATGATAACTGTCTCATTAACTAGTGTCCTAATGATAACTGTCTCTACACTAGTGCCCTAATGATAACTGTCTCTACACTAGTGTCCTAATGATAACTGTCTCTTTAACTAGTGTCCTAATGATAACTGTCTCTACACTAGTGTCCTAATGATAACTGTCTCTACACTAGTGCCCTAATGATAACTGTCTCATTAACTAGTGTCCTAATGATAACTGTCTCTACACTAGTGCCCTAATGATAACTGTCTCTACACTAGTGTCCTAATGATAACTGTCTATTTAACTAGTGTCCTAATGATAACTGTCTCTACACTAGTGCCCTAATGATAACTGTCTCTACACTAGTGCCCTAATGATGACTGTCTCTACACTAGTGTCCTAATGATAACTGTCTCTACACTAGTGTCCTAATGATAACTGTCTCTACACTAGTGTCCTAATGATAACTGTCTCTACACTAGTGTCCTAATGATAACTGTCTCTACACTAGTGCCCTAATGATAACTGTCTCTTTAACTAGTGCCCTAATGATGACTGTCTCTACACTAGTGTCCTAATGATAACTGTCTCTACACTAGTGTCCTAATGATAACTGTCTCTACACTAGTGCCCTAATGATAACTGTCTATTTAACTAGTGCCCTAATGATAACTGTCTCTACACTAGTGCCCTAATGATAACTGTCTCATTAACTAGTGTCCTAATGATAACTGTCTCTACACTAGTGCCCTAATGATAACTGTCTCTACACTAGTGTCCTAATGATAACTGTCTCTACACTAGTGTCCTAATGATAACTGTCTCTACACTAGTGCCCTAATGATAACTGTCTCTACACTAGTGCCCTAATGATAACTGTCTCATTAACTAGTGTCCTAATGATAACTGTCTCTACACAAGTGTCCTAATGATAACTGTCTCTACACTAGTGCCCTAATGATAACTGTCTCATTAACTAGTGTCCTAATGATAACTGTCTCTACACTAGTGTCCTAATGATAACTGTCTATTTAACTAGTGTCCTAATGATAACTGTCTCTACACTAGTGCCCTAATGATAACTGTCTCTACACTAGTGTCCTAATGATAACTGTCTCTACACTAGTGCCCTAATGATAACTGTCTCATTAACTAGTGTCCTAATGATAACTGTCTCTACACTAGTGTCCTAATGATAACTGTCTCTACACTAGTGTCCTAATGATAACTGTCTCTACACTAGTGTCCTAATGATAACTGTCTCTACACTAGTGCCCTAATGATAACTGTCTCTACACTAGTGTCCTAATGATAACTGTCTCTACACTAGTGCCCTAATGATAACTGTCTCATTAACTAGTGTCCTAATGATAACTGTCTCTACACTAGTGTCCTAATGATAACTGTCTCTACACTAGTGTCCTAATGATAACTGTCTCATTAACTAGTGTCCTAATGATAACTGTCTCTACACTAGTGCCCTAATGATAACTGTCTCTACACTAGTGCCCTAATGATAACTGTCTATTTAACTAGTGTCCTAATGATAACTGTCTCTACACTAGTGCCCTAATGATAACTGTCTCTACACTAGTGTCCTAATGATAACTGTCTCATTAACTAGTGTTCTAATGATAACTGTCTCTACACTAGTGCCCTAATGATAACTGTCTCTACACTAGTGTCCTAATGATAACTGTCTCTTTAACTAGTGTCCTAATGATAACTGTCTCTACACTAGTGTCCTAATGATAACTGTCTCTACACTAGTGCCCTAATGATAACTGTCTCATTAACTAGTGTCCTAATGATAACTGTCTCTACACTAGTGCCCTAATGATAACTGTCTCTACACTAGTGTCCTAATGATAACTGTCTATTTAACTAGTGTCCTAATGATAACTGTCTCTACACTAGTGCCCTAATGATAACTGTCTACACTAGTGCCCTAATGATGACTGTCTCTACACTAGTGTCCTAATGATAACTGTCTCTACACTAGTGTCCTAATGATAACTGTCTCTACACTAGTGTCCTAATGATAACTGTCTCTACACTAGTGTCCTAATGATAACTGTCTCTACACTAGTGCCCTAATGATAACTGTCTCTTTAACTAGTGCCCTAATGATGACTGTCTCTACACTAGTGTCCTAATGATAACTGTCTCTACACTAGTGTCCTAATGATAACTGTCTCTACACTAGTGCCCTAATGATAACTGTCTATTTAACTAGTGCCCTAATGATAACTGTCTCTACACTAGTGCCCTAATGATAACTGTCTCATTAACTAGTGTCCTAATGATAACTGTCTCTACACTAGTGCCCTAATGATAACTGTCTCTACACTAGTGTCCTAATGATAACTGTCTCTACACTAGTGTCCTAATGATAACTGTCTCTACACTAGTGCCCTAATGATAACTGTCTCTACACTAGTGCCCTAATGATAACTGTCTCATTAACTAGTGTCCTAATGATAACTGTCTCTACACAAGTGTCCTAATGATAACTGTCTCTACACTAGTGCCCTAATGATAACTGTCTCATTAACTAGTGTCCTAATGATAACTGTCTCTACACTAGTGTCCTAATGATAACTGTCTCTACACTAGTGTCCTAATGATAACTGTCTCTACACTAGTGTCCTAATGATAACTGTCTCTACACTAGTGTCCTAATGATAACTGTCTCATTAACTAGTGTCCTAATGATAACTGTCTCTACACTAGTGTCCTAATGATAACTGTCTCTACACTAGTGTCCTAATGATAACTGTCTATTTAACTAGTGTCCTAATGATAACTGTCTCTACACTAGTGCCCTAATGATAACTGTCTCTACACTAGTGTCCTAATGATAACTGTCTCATTAACTAGTGTTCTAATGATAACTGTCTCTACACTAGTGCCCTAATGATAACTGTCTCTACACTAGTGTCCTAATGATAACTGTCTCTTTAACTAGTGTCCTAATGATAACTGTCTCTACACTAGTGTCCTAATGATAACTGTCTCTACACTAGTGCCCTAATGATAACTGTCTCATTAACTAGTGTCCTAATGATAACTGTCTCTACACTAGTGTCCTAATGATAACTGTCTCTACACTAGTGTCCTAATGATAACTGTCTATTAACTAGTGTCCTAATGATAACTGTCTCTACACTAGTGCCCTAATGATAACTGTCTCTACACTAGTGCCCTAATGATAACTGTCTATTTAACTAGTGTCCTAATGATAACTGTCTCTACACTAGTGCCCTAATGATAACTGTCTCTACACTAGTGTCCTAATGATAACTGTCTCTACACTAGTGCCCTAATGATAACTGTCTCTACACTAGTGCCCTAATGATAACTGTCTCATTAACTAGTGTCCTAATGATAACTGTCTCTACACTAGTGTCCTAATGATAACTGTCTCTACACTAGTCCCCTAATGATAACTGTCTCATTAACTAGTGTCCTAATGATAACTGTCTCTACACTAGTGTCCTAATGATAACTGTCTCTACACTAGTGTCCTAATGATAACTGTCTCTACACTAGTGTCCTAATGATAACTGTCTCTACACTAGTGTCCTAATGATAACTGTCTCTACACTAGTGTCCTAATGATAACTGTCTCATTAACTAGTGTCCTAATGATAACTGTCTCTACACTAGTGTCCTAATGATAACTGTCTCTACACTAGTGTCCTAATGATAACTGTCTATTTAACTAGTGTCCTAATGATAACTGTCTCTACACTAGTGTCCTAATGATAACTGTCTCATTAACTAGTGTCCTAATGATAACTGTCTCTACACTAGTGCCCTAATGATAACTGTCTCTACACTAGTGTCCTAATGATAACTGTCTCTACACTAGTGTCCTAATGATAACTGTCTCTACACTAGTGTCCTAATGATAACTGTCTCTACACTAGTGCCCTAATGATAACTGTCTCTACACTAGTGTCCTAATGATAACTGTCTCTACACTAGTGTCCTAATGATAACTGTCTCTACACTAGTGCCCTAATGATAACTGTCTCTACACTAGTGTCCTAATGATAACTGTCTCTACACTAGTGTCCTAATGATAACTGTCTCTACACTAGTGCCCTAATGATAACTGTCTCTACACTAGTGCCCTAATGATAACTGTCTCATTAACTAGTGTCCTAATGATAACTGTCTCTACACTAGTGTCCTAATGATAACTGTCTCTACACTAGTGCCCTAATGATAACTGTCTCATTAACTAGTGTCCTAATGATAACTGTCTCTACACTAGTGCCCTAATGATAACTGTCTCTTTAACTAGTGCCCTAATGATAACTGTCTCTACACTAGTGTCCTAATGATAACTGTCTCTTTAACTAGTGTCCTAATGATAACTGTCTCTACACTAGTGTCCTAATGATAACTGTCTCTACACTAGTGCCCTAATGATAACTGTCTCTACACTAGTGTCCTAATGATAACTGTCTCTACACTAGTGCCCTAATGATAACTGTCTCTACACTAGTGCCCTAATGATAACTGTCTCTACACTAGTGCCCTAATGATAACTGTCTCTACACTAGTGCCCTAATGATAACTGTCTCTACACTAGTGTCCTAATGATAACTGTCTCTACACTAGTGCCCTAATGATAACTGTCTCTACACTAGTGTCCTAATGATAACTGTCTCTTTAACTAGTGCCCTAATGATAACTGTCTCATTAACTAGTGCCCTAATGATAACTGTCTCTACACTAGTGCCCTAATGATAACTGTCTCTACACTAGTGTCCTAATGATAACTGTCTCTACACTAGTGCCCTAATGATAACTGTCTCTACACTAGTGTCCTAATGATAACTGTCTCTACACTAGTGCCCTAATGATAACTGTCTCATTAACTAGTGTCCTAATGATAACTGTCTCATTAACTAGTGCCCTAATGATAACTGTCTCTTTAACTAGTGCCCTAATGATAACTGTCTCTACACTAGTGTCCTAATGATAACTGTCTCTACACTAGTGCCCTAATGATAACTGTCTCTACACTAGTGTCCTAATGATAACTGTCTCTACACTAGTGTCCTAATGATAACTGTCTCTACACTAGTGTCCTAATGATAACTGTCTCTACACTAGTGTCCTAATGATAACTGTCTATTTAACTAGTGTCCTAATGATAACTGTCTCTACACTAGTGTCCTAATGATAACTGTCTCTACACTAGTGTCCTAATGATAACTGTCTCTACACTAGTGTCCTAATGATAACTGTCTCATTAACTAGTGTCCTAATGATAACTGTCTCTACACTAGTGTCCTAATGATAACTGTCTATTTAACTAGTGTCCTAATGATAACTGTCTCTACACTAGTGTCCTAATGATAACTGTCTCTACACTAGTGCCCTAATGATAACTGTCTATTTAACTAGTGCCCTAATGATAACTGTCTCTACACTAGTGTCCTAATGATAACTGTCTCTACACTATTGTCCTAATGATAACTGTCTCTACACTAGTGTCCTAATGATAACTGTCTCATTAACTAGTGTCCTAATGATAACTGTCTCTACACTATTGTCCTAATGATAACTGTCTCTACACTAGTGTCCTAATGATAACTGTCTCATTAACTAGTGTCCTAATGATAACTGTCTCTACACTAGTGCCCTAATGATAACTGTCTCTACACTAGTGTCCTAATGATAACTGTCTCTACACTAGTGTCCTAATGATAACTGTCTCTACACTAGTGTCCTAATGATAACTGTCTCTACACTAGTGTCCTAATGATAACTGTCTCTACACTAGTGTCCTAATGATAACTGTCTATTTAACTAGTGTCCTAATGATAACTGTCTCTACACTAGTGTCCTAATGATAACTGTCTCTACACTAGTGCCCTAATGATAACTGTCTATTTAACTAGTGTCCTAATGATAACTGTCTATTCTACACTAGTGCCCTAATGATAACTGTCTCTACACTAGTGTCCTAATGATAACTGTCTCTACACTATTGTCCTAATGATAACTGTCTCTACACTAGTGTCCTAATGATAACTGTCTCTACACTAGTGTCCTAATGATAACTGTCTCATTAACTAGTGTCCTAATGATAACTGTCTCTACACTAGTGTCCTAATGATAACTGTCTCTACACTAGTATCATAGTGACTTTCTCTTGTGTTCCAGCACAATGTTGCATGGAGAGCAAAACAATTTCCCCCCACTTTAATGTAAACCATTTTGAAAATAGTTTAGCATGATCTTTAGCTGTGTTTTTTGTTTGTAAATGAAAAGGATTCCTGTTCATTGCTCTGACTGTCTGTTGTAATCTATCAGTCATCAAACTTCACACCCTGACGGGGATCACGTTTGATGACGTGTGGTTTTGATTGTTTTAAGCTGTAAAACTGGTTGAAATTGCGAAGCCTCTTTGATTGGATGCTTTAATGCGGTAAGAGTGCAGTGTTTGGTCACAATTTGATTTAGATGAATATAAGTGGTTTGGCTGATTTTGCTTTGAATTATGCGATGGCAGAATCCTGGAGGGACTGCCTAATGTCTGATGTGGGGGAATGTGTGCTTAACAGGTCACTGGCTGCAGCATGGATGAGAACCACTTCCTTCTATAGACTCTCACTATTCTTCTTTAGGTCATGACTGCCAATGGGTTATTAATATTCTGCAGTAGTTAACTCTCATAAATGTGTAGTTTTGATGCTAAACTCTGTTCAGTTGATGCTTTAGCTAAGTTATCTCCCTATATGTCTCTCTCCCCCTCCATCTCCCTGTCCCTCCCTCCCTCTATCTCCCTATATGTCTCTCTCTCCCTCCATCTCCCTGTCTCTCTCCTTCCCTCTATCTC
Organism: Salmo salar; assembly: GCF_965601325.2. Taxonomy (NCBI): domain Eukaryota; kingdom Metazoa; phylum Chordata; class Actinopteri; order Salmoniformes; family Salmonidae; genus Salmo; species Salmo salar. Next base: position 117,040 of record NW_027675497.1, on the reverse strand, counting down.
CCTGTCTCTCTCTCCTTCCCTCTATCTCCCTGTCACTCTCTCCCTCCCTCTATCTCCCTGTCACTCTCTCCCTCCATCTCCCTGTCCCTCCCTCCCTCCATCTCCCTGTCTATCTCTCCCTCCCTGTCCCTCCCTCCCTCCATCTCCCTGTCTATCTCTCCCTCCCTGTCCCTCCTTCCCTCTATCTCCCTGTCTCTCTCCCTCTATCTCCCTGTCCCTCCCTCCCTCCATCTCCCTGTCTCTCTCTCCTTCCCTCTATCTCCCTGTCTCTCCTTCCCTCTATCTCCCTGTCACTCTCTCCCTCCATCTCCCTGTCCCTCCCTCCCCTTCTCTTTCCCCCTCTATCTCCCCCTCCATCTCTCTCTCCCTCCCTCCATCTCCCTGTCTCTCTCTCTCTCCCTCCCTCCATCTCCCTGTCTCTCTCTCCCTCCCTCCATCTCTCTCTCTCCCCCTCCATCTCCCTCCCCCTCCATCTCCCTCTCTCCCCCTCCATCTCCCTCTCTCCCCCTCCATCTCCCTCTCCATCTCCCTATCTCCTCCTCCATCTCTCTCTCTCCCCCTCCATCTCCCTCTCTCCCCTCCATCTCCCTCTCTCCCCTCCATCTCCCTCTCCCCCTCCATCTCTCTCTCCCCTCCATCTCTCTCTCCCCCTCCATCTCCATCTCTCTCCCCCTCCATCTCTCTCTCCCTGTCTCTCTCTCCCTCCCTCTCTCTCTCCCTCCCTCCATCTCCCCCTCTCTCCCTCTCTCTCAGGTTGTTTAGTAGTCTTGGGGATGTCCACACCATCTCCCAGAGAGGTTTTGGTGGCACCACCTACACAGTCCGGCCGGGGAGCCGCTACCCAATCACACCTCGCCGCAGTCCCAGCCCCTCCCCCTCGCCTGCCCCTGTCCTCTCCCCAGACAGGTCAGAGGTCAGTCCTGGGCGGGGCTTTGGCCTTAGCTCCTCCCATCACCACCACACCATCCTCAAGTCGTCTAGCCTCAGCTTGCCTTCGGAGCCCAAGGAGGTCCGCTTCGTAATGCGGAGTGCCAGCGCTCGAACCCGTTCCCGCTCGCCCTCCCCCTCCCCCCACGCCTCCCCCTGCCCCTCCCCCGTACTGGGCTCCCCCCTGCTCGCCCTGCGGCCGTGGCGCCAACGCCCTCTAGCTCTGTGGAGTAAGTATGATGTGGGAGACTGGCTGGAGAGTGTTGGTTTGGCAGAGCATCGTGCCCGCTTCCAGGAGCATGAGATTGAGGGTTCCCACCTCCCTGCCCTCACCAAGGATGACTTCGCTGAACTGGGCGTGACACGAGTCGGACACCGCATGAACATTGAGAGAGCGCTCCGACAACTGCTGGACAACTGAACCTCTAACCCCTGATATTACTGAAGGGCTGTCACACCTGAACCCTAACCCTCTGTGGAGGTATTCTGGCAACACCAGTGGCTGTAACCTGGCAACACCAGTGGCTGTAACCTGGCAACACCAGTGGCTTCATCCTGGCAACACCAGTGGCTTCATCCTGGCAACACCAGTTGCTTCATCCTGGCAACACCAGTTGCTTCATCCTGGCAACGCCAGTGGCTGTAACCTGGCAACACCAGTGGCAGTAACCTGGCAACACCAGTGGCTTCATCCTGGCAACACCAGTGGCAGTATGCTTTCAGATGTCTATTTTCCAAAGACAGCATCACATGGAGTTGAGCATTTAGTATGAACTTTTTATGAATATACAAGAAAATACCTCCTCCATCGAAATATCTACAATATCGACATATTTTCCAATAATGAAATTGATGATAAATGTTTATTAGGAATAGATATATTTAAATAAAATGGTGTGTTTCATGACAACTTTATTCTGTTTAGGGAAGGATGAGAAGTGGTGGATGAGACTTCATCGTTAACCTGTCCGTCTACTACATTACCCTGTTAGTCTACTACATTACCCTGTTAGTCTACTACATTACCATGTTAGTCTACTACATTACCCTGCAAATCTACTATATTACCCTGTTAGTCTACTACATTACCCTGTTAGTCTACTACATTACCCTGTAAATCTACTACATTACCCTGTTAGTCTACTACATTACCATGTTAGTCTACTACATTACCCTGTAAATCTACTACATTGCCCTGTTAGTCTACTACATTACCATGTTAGTCTACTACATTACCCTGCAAATCTACTACATTACCCTGTTAGTCTACTACATTACCCTGTTAGTCTACTACATTACCCTGTAAATCTACTACATTACCCTGTAAATCTACTACATTGCTCTGTTAGTCTACCCTGTCAGTATATTGCATTACCCTGTCCGTCTATTACATTACCCTGTTAGTCTACTACATTACCCTGTAAATCTACTACATTGCTCTGTTTGTCTACCCTGTCAGTATATTACATTACCCTGTCCGTCTACTACATTACCCTGTTAGTCTACTATATTACCCTGTCCGTCTATTACATGACCCTGTAAATCTACTACATTGCTCTGTTAGTCTACCCTGTCAGTATATTACATTACCCTGTCCATCTATTACATTACCCTGTTAGTCTACTACATTACCCTGTTAGTCTACCTATCTACCCTGTTATTCTACTACATTACTATGTTAGTCTACCCTGTTAGTCTACTATATTACCATGTTAGTCCACTACACTACTCTGCTCATCCTCTACATTACCATGTTGCCTACCCTGTTAGTCTCCTACATTACCCTGTTAGTCACCTACATTACCCTGTTAGTATCCTACCCTACCTTGTTAGTCTACTACATGACCCTGTTGTCTACCCTGTTAGTCTACTACATTAAATCAAATCAAATGTATTTATATAGCCCTTCTTACATCAGCTGATATCTCAAAGTGCTGTACAGAAACCCAGCCTAAAACCCCAAACAGCAAGCAATGCAGGTGTAGAAGCACGGTGGCTAGGAAAAACTCCCTAGAAAGGCCAAAACCTAGGAAGAAACCTAGAGAGGAACCAGGCTATGAGGGGTGGCCAGTCCTCTTCTGGCTGTGCTGGGTGGAGATTATAACAGCACATGGCCAAGATGTTCAAAGGTTCATAAATGACCAGCATGGTCAAATAATAATAATCATAGTAGTTGTCGAGGGTGCAACAAGCACATCCGGTGAACAGGTCAGGGTTCCATAGCCGCAGGCAGAACAGTTGAAACTGGAGCATCAGCACGACCAGGTGCACTGGGGACAGCAAGGAGTCATCATGCCAGGTAGCCCTGAGGCATGGTCCTAGGGCTCAGGTCCTCCGAGAGAGAGAGAAAGAAGAAAGAGAGAAAGAGAGAATTAGAGAGAGCATACTTAAATTCACACAGGACACCGGATAAGACAGGAGAAATACTCCAGATATAACATTACCATGTTATCTACCCTGTTAGTCTACTACATTACCCTGTTAGTCTACTACATTACCCTGTTAGTCTACCCTGTTAGTCTACTACATTACCCTGTTGTCTACCCTGTTAGTCTACTACATTACCCTGTTAGTCAACTACATTACCCTGTTGTCTAACCTGTTAGTCTACTACATTACCCTGTTGTCTAACCTGTTAGTCTACTACATTACCCTGTTAGTCTACCCTGTTAGTCTACTCCATTACCCTGTTGTCTACCCTGTTAGTCTACCCTGTTAGTCTACTACATTACCCTGTTGTCTACCCTGTTAGTCTACTACGTTACCCTGTTAGTCAACTACATTACCCTGTTGTCTAACCTGTTAGTCTACTACATTACCCTGTTAGTCTACCCTGTTAGTCTACTACATTACCCTGTTGTCTAACCTGTTAGTCTACCCTGTTAGTCTACTACACTACCCTGTTAGTCTACCCTGTTAGTCTACTACACTACCCTGTTAGCCTACCCTGTTAGTCTACTACACTACCCTGTTAGTCTACCCTGTTTGTCTACACACTACCCTGTTAGTCTACCCTGTTTGTCTACCCTGTTAGTCTACACACTACCCTGCATGTCTACCCTGTTAGTCTTTTACACTACCCTGTTAGTCTACCCTGTTAGCCTACCCTATTCGTTTAATACATTACCCTGTTGTCTACCCTGTTAGTCGACCCTATTAGTTTAATACATTACCCTGTTGTCTAACCTGTTAGTCTACTACATTATCCTGTCAGTCTACCCTGTTAGTCTACCCTGTTGTTATTCTACTACATTATCCTGTTAGTCTACCCTGTTAGTCTACTACATTACCCTGTTGTCTAACATGCTAGTTTACTTCACTATCATGTTAGTCTACTGCATTATCATGTTAGTCTACTGCATTATCATGTTAGTCTGCTACATTATCTTGTTTGTCTATCATATTACCTTGTTAGTCTGCTACATTACCATGTGTGTAAATCTTTGGCCTAAATTAGTTTATTCTGCCAGGAAGACCTCGAATGAACCTCACTAGTATACATGTTTTATATGAATTTTAAGCAATGTTGACAGGAAAGTTTCCAGTATATGTTTTCTAATATCCCTAGCTACTGGTTTGTATGGATTTTATACCTGTCTGTGATGCTGTAAGGCAGAGTAAAAGGTTCAGGACAGTATTTTTACACAGAAAACGGTGCTATTTCACTAAAGCCATCTGTACAGAGCAAACCTACGCCTAAACCTAACCCTAAACCTAGCACTAAAACTAAACCTAAGCTTAAACCTAGCACTAAAACTAAACCTAAGCTTAAACCTAGCACTAAAACTAAACCTAAGCTTAAACCTAGCACTAAAACTAAACCTAAGCTTAAACCTAGCACTAAAACTAAACCTAAGCTTAAACCTAGCACTAAAACTAAACCTAAGCTTAAACCTAGCACTAAAACTAAACCTAAGCTTAAACCTAGCACTAAAACTAAACCTAAGCTTAAACCTAGCTAACACTAATGCCTTGGGATATTACCATGGTCCAATAGCACACACACACACACACACACACACACACACACACACACACACACACACACACACACACACACACACACACACACACACACACACACACACACACACACACACACACACACACACACACACACACACATACCACAGATGTACCACAGATACAGGAAACTCCATAGTCACATGACAGGGTACAGGAAGTTCCAGTTAGTCCTGTAGGGAAAGGCACCAGCATGGTTCATCTGCAGTGTTTTAACATGCATTGTCATGTAAAACATTGAACCTCGTAATCAAATTTGTTCAGTCTTATTTTTATCTGCCTTCCAAAATGTTTTTTATTCTGCAGGATTGCGCCCTCCCCTGTCCTGGGTTAGGATAGTACCCTCCGTCCCTGTACTGGGTTAGGATAGTACCCTCCCCATCCCTGTACTGGGTTAGGATAGTACCCTCCCCATCCCTGTACTGGGTTAGGATAGTACCCTCCCCATCCCTGTTCTGGGTTAGGATAGTACCCTCCCCTGTACTGGGTTAGGATAGTACCCTCCCCATCCCTGTACTGGGTTAGGATAGTACCCTCCCCTGTACTGGGTTAGGATAGTACCCTCCCCGTCCCTGTACTGGGTTAGGATAGTACCCTCCCCATCCCTGTACTGGGTTAGGATAGTACCCATCCCTGTCCTGGGTTAGGATAGTACCCTCCCCTGTACTGGGTTAGGATAGTACCCTCCCCATCCCTGTAATGGGTTAGGATAGTACCCTCCCCATCCCTGTACTGGGTTAGGATAGTACCCTCCCCATCCCTGTACTGGGTTAGGATAGTACCCTCCCCATCCCTGTACTGGGTTAGGATAGTACCCTCCCCTGTACTGGGTTAGGATAGTACCCTCCGTCCCTGTACTGGGTTAGGATAGTACCCTCCCCATCCCTGTACTGGGTTAGGATAGTACCCTCCCCATCCCTGTACTGGGTTAGGATAGTACCCTCCCCATCCCTGTACTGGGTTAGGATAGTACCCTCCCCATCCCTGTACTGGGTTAGGATAGTACCCTCCCCTGTACTGGGTTAGGATAGTACCCTCCCCATCCCTGTACTGGGTTAGGATAGTACCCATCCCTGTACTGGGTTAGGATAGTACCCTCCCCATCCCTGTACTGGGTTAGGATAGTACCCTCCCCATCCCTGTACTGGGTTAGGATAGTACCCTCCCCATCCCTGTACTGGGTTAGGATAGTACCCTCCCCTGTACTGGGTTAGGATAGTACCCTCCCCATCCCTGTACTGGGTTAGGATAGTACCCTCCCCATCCCTGTACTGGGTTAGGATAGTACCGTCCCCATCCCTGTACTGGGTTAGGATAGTACCCTCCCCTGTACTGGGTTAGGATAGTACCCTCCCCTGTACTGGGTTAGGATAGTACCCTCCCCATCCCTGTACTGGGTTAGGATAGTACCCTCCCCATCCCTGTACTGGGTTAGGATAGTACCCTCCCCTCCCCTGTACTGGGTTAGGATAGTACCCTCCCCATCCCTGTACTGGGTTAGGATAGTACCCTCCCCGTCCCTGTACTGGGTTAGGATAGTACCCTCCCCATCCCTGTACTGGGTTAGGATAGTACCCTCCCCATCCCTGTACTGGGTTAGGATAGTACCCTCCCCATCCCTGTACTGGGTTAGGATAGTACCCTCCCCTGTACTGGGTTAGGATAGTACCCTCCCCATCCCTGTTCTGGGTTAGGATAGTACCCTCCGTCCCTGTACTGGGTTAGGATAGTACCCTCCCCATCCCTGTACTGGGTTAGGATAGTACCCTCCCCATCCCTGTACTGGGTTAGGATAGTACCCTCCCCTGTACTGGGTTAGGATAGTACCCTCCCCATCCCTGTACTGGGTTAGGATAGTACCCTCCGTCCCTGTACTGGGTTAGGATAGTACCCTCCCCATCCCTGTACTGGGTTAGGATAGTACCCTCCCCTGTACTGGGTTAGGATAGTACCCTCTCCATCCCTGTACTGGGTTAGGATAGTACCCTCCGTCCCTGTACTGGGTTAGGATAGTACCCTCCCCTGTACTGGGTTAGGATAGTACCCTCCCCATCCCTGTACTGGGTTAGGATAGTACCCTCCCCATCCCTGTACTGGGTTAGGATAGTACCCTCCCCATCCCTGTACTGGGTTAGGATAGTACCCTCCCCTGTACTGGGTTAGGATAGTACCCTCCCCATCCCTGTACTGGGTTAGGATAGTACCCTCCCCTGTACTGGGTTAGGATAGTACCCTCCCCATCCCTGTACTGGGTTAGGATAGTACCCTCCCCATCCCTGTACTGGGTTAGGATAGTACCCTCCGTCCCTGTACTGGGTTAGGATAGTACCCTCCCCATCCCTGTACTGGGTTAGGATAGTACCCTCCCCATCCCTGTACTGGGTTAGGATAGTACCCTCCCCATCCCTGTACTGGGTTAGGATAGTACCCTCCCCATCCCTGTACTGGGTTAGGATAGTACCCTCCCCTGTACTGGGTTAGGATAGTACCCTCCCCATCCCTGTACTGGGTTAGGATAGTACCCTCCCCATCCCTGTTCTGGGTTAGGATAGTACCCTCCGTCCCTGTACTGGGTTAGGATAGTACCCTCCGTCCCTGTACTGGGTTAGGATAGTACCCTCCCCATCCCTGTACTGGGTTAGGATAGTACCCTCCGTCCCTGTACTGGGTTAGGATAGTACCCTCCCCATCCCTGTACTGGGTTAGGATAGTACCCTCCCCTGTACTGGGTTAGGATAGTACCCTCCCCATCCCTGTACTGGGTTAGGATAGTACCCTCCCCATCCCTGTTCTGGGTTAGGATAGTACCCTCCCCTGTACTGGGTTAGGATAGTACCCTCCCCATCCCTGTACTGGGTTAGGATAGTACCCTCCCCTGTACTGGGTTAGGATAGTACCCTCCCCTGTACTGGGTTAGGATAGTACCCTCCCCATCCCTGTACTGGGTTAGGATAGTACCCTCCCCATCCCTGTACTGGGTTAGGATAGTACCCTCCGTCCCTGTACTGGGTTAGGATAGTACCCTCCCCTGTCCTGGGTTAGGATAGTACCCTCCCCATCCCTGTACTGGGTTAGGATAGTACCCTCCCCATCCCTGTACTGGGTTAGGATAGTACCCTCCCCTGTACTGGGTTAGGATAGTACCCTCCCCATCCCTGTACTGGGTTAGGATAGTACCCTCCCCATCCCTGTACTGGGTTAGGATAGTACCCTCCCCTGTACTGGGTTAGGATAGTACCCTCCCCTGTACTGGGTTAGGATAGTACCCTCCCCATCCCTGTACTGGGTTAGGATAGTACCCTCCCCATCCCTGTACTGGGTTAGGATAGTACCCTCCCCTGTACTGGGTTAGGATAGTACCCTCCGTCCCTGTACTGGGTTAGGATAGTACCCTCCCCATCCCTGTACTGGGTTAGGATAGTACCCTCCCCTGTACTGGGTTAGGATAGTACCCTCCCCGTCCCTGTACTGGGTTAGGATAGTACCCTCCCCATCCCTGTACTGGGTTAGGATAGTACCCTCCCCGTCCCTGTACTGGGTTAGGATAGTACCCTCCCCTGTACTGGGTTAGGATAGTACCCTCCCCATCCCTGTACTGGGTTAGGATAGTACCCTCCCCATCCCTGTACTGGGTTAGGATAGTACCCTCCCCTGTACTGGGTTAGGATAGTACCCTCCCCTGTACTGGGTTAGGATAGTACCCTCCCCATCCCTGTACTGGGTTAGGATAGTACCCTCCCCTGTACTGGGTTAGGATAGTACCCTCCCCATCCCTGTACTGGGTTAGGATAGTACCCTCCCCATCCCTGTACTGGGTTAGGATAGTACCCTCCCCATCCCTGTACTGGGTTAGGATAGTACCCTCCCCTCCCCTGTACTGGGTTAGGATAGTACCCTCCCCATCCCTGTACTGGGTTAGGATAGTACCCTCCCCATCCCTGTACTGGGTTAGGATAGTACCCTCCCCTCCCCTGTACTGGGTTAGGATAGTACCCTCCCCGTCCCTGTACTGGGTTAGGATAGTACCCATCCCTGTACTGGGTTAGGATAGTACCCTCCCCGTCCCTGTACTGGGTTAGGATAGTACCCATCCCTGTACTGGGTTAGGATAGTACCCTCCCCATCCCTGTACTGGGTTAGGATAGTACCCTCCCCATCCCTGTACTGGGTTAGGATAGTACCCTCCCCTGTACTGGGTTAGGATAGTACCCTCCCCATCCCTGTACTGGGTTAGGATAGTACCCTCCCCTGTACTGGGTTAGGATAGTACCCTCCCCTGTACTGGGTTAGGATAGTACCCTCCCCATCCCTGTACTGGGTTAGGATAGTACCCTCCCCTGTACTGGGTTAGGATAGTACCCTCCCCTGTACTGGGTTAGGATAGTACCCTCCCCATCCCTGTACTGGGTTAGGATAGTACCCTCCCCATCCCTGTACTGGGTTAGGATAGTACCCTCCCCTGTCCTGGGTTAGGATAGTACCCTCCCCATCCCTGTACTGGGTTAGGATAGTACCCTCCCCATCCCTGTACTGGGTTAGGATAGTACCCTCCCCATCCCTGTACTGGGTTAGGATAGTACCCTCCCCATCCCTGTACTGGGTTAGGATAGTACCCTCCCCATCCCTGTACTGGGTTAGGATAGTACCCTCCCCTGTCCTGGGTTAGGATAGTACCCTCCCCATCCCTGTACTGGGTTAGGATAGTACCCTCCCCTGTACTGGGTTAGGATAGTACCCTCCCCATCCCTGTACTGGGTTAGGATAGTACCCTCCCCATCCCTGTACTGGGTTAGGATAGTACCCTCCCCATCCCTGTACTGGGTTAGGATAGTACCCTCCCCATCCCTGTACTGGGTTAGGATAGTACCCTCCCCATCCCTGTACTGGGTTAGGATAGTACCCTCCCCATCCCTGTACTGGGTTAGGATAGTACCCTCCCCATCCCTGTACTGGGTTAGGATAGTACCCTCCCCATCCCTGTCCTGGGTTAGGATAGTACCCTCCCCTGTCCTGGGTTAGGATAGTACCCTCCCCGTCCCTGTACTGGGTTAGGATAGTACCCTCCCCTGTCCTGGGTTAGGATAGTACCCTCCCCGTCCCTGTACTGGGTTAGGATAGTACCCTCCCCTGTACTGGGTTAGGATAGTACCCTCCGTCCCTGTACTGGGTTAGGATAGTACCCTCCCCATCCCTGTACTGGGTTAGGATAGTACCCTCCCCATCCCTGTACTGGGTTAGGATAGTACCCTCCCCTGTACTGGGTTAGGATAGTACCCTCCCCTGTACTGGGTTAGGATAGTACCCTCCCCATCCCTGTACTGGGTTAGGATAGTACCCTCCCCTGTACTGGGTTAGGATAGTACCCTCCCCATCCCTGTACTGGGTTAGGATAGTACCCTCCCCATCCCTGTACTGGGTTAGGATAGTACCCTCCCCTGTCCTGGGTTAGGATAGTACCCTCCCCTGTACTGGGTTAGGATAGTACCCTCCGTCCCTGTACTGGGTTAGGATAGTACCCTCCCCTGTACTGGGTTAGGATAGTACCCTCCCCATCCCTGTACTGGGTTAGGATAGTACCCTCCCCATCCCTGTACTGGGTTAGGATAGTACCCTCCCCTGTCCTGGGTTAGGATAGTACCCTCCCCTGTACTGGGTTAAGATTAGGTTACTGTATGTGTTGAGTGGCGGTTTTGTTTGACAGATTGTCAAGACTATCCGTTTTATTCTGGTTGTGATTTAAGACTGTACATTTTATTCTGATTGTGAAGGAGGAACTCCCATTTCTATTTGATGATTAATTCAGGTCAGATTATTATTTGTCTATTACAGTAAGGCTTGTTGAGTATCTGGGTGTATTACATAGTGTGTTTTCTCTTTTAAGGGCCATATTCTTCTCCCTCATGACACTATCTAACCCTAACCCAATAAGGGCTTGGTGAGGGTATCCAGATGTATTATTATCAGGTGTATGGACAGTTTATTAGGTACACCCATCTAGTACCGGGTCGGACCCCCATTTGCCTCCAGAACAGCCTGAATTCTTCGAGCATGGATTCTACAAGTCGGAAATGTTCCACAGGGATGTTGGTCCATGCTGACGCGATGGCATCATGCAGTTGCTGCAGATTGGACAGCGGTCCACCACCACCAGCCTGTACTGCTGACACCAGGCAGGACGGGTCCATGGACTCATGCTGTTTACGCCAAATCCTGACTCTGCCATCAGCCTGTACCGCTGACACCAGGCAGGATGGGTCCATGGACTCATGCTGTTTACACCAAATCCTGACTCTGCCATCAGCCTGTACCGCTGACACCAGGCAGGATGGGTCCATGGACTCATGCTGTTTACACCAAATCCTGACCAGGCAATATTTTTACACTTCTCAATTGTCCAGTGTTGGTGATCGCGTGCCCACTGGAGCCCTGTGTGGTTGTCTGCTGCAATAGCCGATCCGTGAAGGATCCACGAGTTGTGTGTTCCGAGATGCCGTTCTGTACACCACTGTTGTTCTGCGTTGTGATTTGTCTGTTTGTGGTCCGCTTGCGTGATTCTTGCCGTTCTCCTTCGACCTCTCTCATCAATGAGCTGTTTTTGCCCACAGGACTGCCGCTGACTGAATGTTTTTTGTTGGTCAAACCGTTCTCGGTAAAGGTCGTCTGCTGTTTCTGAGAGACTGTATCCGGCGTGCCTGGCACTGACCATCGTTGCTTAGGTCTCTTGTTTTGCCTATTCTAACGTTCAATCCAGCAGTAACTCAATGCCTCAATGCCTATATGCATGCTATATATAGCAAGCAACGGCCACGTTACCCACTGTCTGGAGCGATCCGTTTTGGAGAACTAGGTGCTGTACCTAATAAACTGGCTGATGTATATCAAGGTGTATCATACCATTGTTTTCCTCTGTAAGTGTTCTGTTCCTCTGGGGCCTGATGACATCCTTACAGGAACACCTGAGATCTGACCGCTCTTTACAGTTTCTAATACAATTTACTACTGAAATGCCCATGGTGTCTGTGTCATTTAATCGATTCATCAAAAATGTCTGTATGTACAGTCGCTAATGAAAGAATACACACCCTTTCATATTTTGCTGCCTTAAAATTTTATCTAAAAGGGATTACATTCAATTTTTACCCCACCAATCTACACTACCTACTCCACATGTTTTAAGTGAAAGAAACATTTTAGAAAATGTTCCAAATTAATAAAAACATTCAAATGAATATGTACTGATTGCGTATGTCTTCATACCTGAGTTAATACTTTGTAGAAGCACCTTTAGCAGCCATCATAGCTGGGAATCATTTGGAGTAAGATTCTACCAACTTATTAGGGCAACATTTTGTAGCGACCTTAACCAAACACCTAGCAACCTTCTCAAGAGGTTTGGACATAACGGTTAAGGTGTTTGCTTGACAGTAGCTGGACTGGGATTCGAGTCCTGGTCAGGGATACCCCCAGAAATTGCTACATTGGTGTCAGAAGTGGGATGGCACCAGGTAGGATATCGGTGAAGGACTTGGTATAGAGAAGCGTGGGGACACGCTCTCCTGAAGGGAGGGGGTTATGTAGTGACCTTAACCCAATATAGGTTTGGACCTTTTGACGTAATGGTTAAGGTGTTGGCTTGACAGTTACTGGACCTGGGTTTGAGTCCCGGCCCGGGGCTACCCCCCGAATTTGCTATAATATACTGTAGCCATTGTTTTTGTCAAAATCGCTCAAACTCAGTACATTTGCTTGGGAATCATTGATGGACATGAATATTAGAACCTTGATTTAAGTCCAGATTGAGACTGGACCGTTAAGGAACACTCACCACATCTTGGAAAACCATTGTGGTGTGTCTTTGGCATTGAAATGTGTGTAATTGTTCCGCTGACAAATAAAACTACACCAGGATTTAGTTTTCAGAGGGGATGGTTTTCCTTTAACTTTTTAGCTGGGCTTTCATGTTTCAATGTTGAGGTATTGAAGTGGCAGCATCATGTTATGGGTATGTGTTAGGTGCCTCCTAAGAAGAGGTAGGTGCAGGCATCAGGAGCAGGAGAGCAAGGAATTTCCAGTAGCACAATCGTTTTTTGAACGTCCCAAAACACGACAACTACAGGTGGGGAAACACACCCAACGAAGTCGCCACACAGGGAAATAAACACAACACACAGAGGAGAAACCTCTACTCCTAAATACACTACAAACGGTACAACACACAGAGGAGAAACCTCTACTCCAAAATACACTACAAACGGTACAACACACAGAGGAGAAACCTCTACTCCTAAATACACTACAAACGGTACAACACACAGAGGAGAAACCTGTACTCCTAAATACACTACAAACGGTACAACACACAGAGGAGAAACCTCTACTCCTAAATACACTACAAACGGTACAACACACAGAGGAGAAACCTCTACTCCTAAATACACTACAAACGGTACAACACACAGAGGAGAAACCTCTACTCCTAAATACACTACAAACAGTACAACACACAGAGAAACCTCTACTCCTAAATACACTACAAACGGTACAACACACAGAGGAGAAATCTCTACTCCTAAATACACTACAAACGGTACAACACACAGAGGAGAAACCTCTACTCCTAAATACACTACAAACGGTACAACACGACCGTGAGGGAAGAAAAACCCTGTGACGCAAACACGCAGCCCTAGCAGAGCAACAACAGCAAATAATCCCCCACAAAGATTAGCAGGCAGCAGAGGTTAATAAACCCACCCAAACACGCACCCCTAGCAGAGCAACAACAGCAAATAATCCCCCACAAAGATTAGCAGGCAGCGGAGGTTAATAAACCCACCAAAATTAACTAATAGGACACAGGTGTAAACAAAAAAACAGACACAAACGAAAAGGAAAAATGGATCGGTGGCAGCTAGTAGGCCAGGAACGACGACCGCCGAGCACCGCCCGAACAGGGAGAGGAGCCACCTTCGGACCGCCGAGCACCGCCCGAACAGGGAGAGGAGCCACCTTCGGACCGCCGAGCACCGCCCGAACAGGGAGAGGAGCCACCTTCGGACCGCCGAGCACCGCCCGAACAGGGAGAGGAGCCACCTTCGGACCGCCGAGCACCGCCCGAACAGGGAGAGGAGCCACCTTCGGACCCCCGAGCACCGCCCGAACAGGGAGAGGAGCCACCTTCGGACCGCCGAGCACCGCCCGAACAGGGAGAGGAGCCACCTTCGGTGGAAGTCGTGACAGTATGCTTGTCACCGGCAGGGCTTTGGGAGTTTGTAAGGATCAAAATAAGTATGAAAGGGGCAATGTCCAGGTAAAAAGTTAGAGGAAAACCCATTTCAGTCATCTGAAAACCTAAACCTGGCAAAGTTTTATTTTTCAGCGGGACAATAACCCACATTTTTAAGGCAGACACACCAGAATGGCTTCTCAAGAGGTGTTGAGTGATCCTGATTGTTCACTGTATGGATGTGTATTAATCCATCTTTCCAATTAATACTGGGTTGTTCCACGAAAATGTTTTTTATTAAGTTTAACTTGTGCTCTTTATGACGATGTTTACATTTGGTGTACAAAATATTATTTTTTAAATCAAATGACTACCCAAAAGGCACTCTTTTGGTAGAATGACCCTGCTACTATTGGTGGAATGACCCTGCTACTATTGGTGGAATGACCCTGCTACTCTTGGTGGAATGACCCTGCTACTATTGGTGGAATGACCCTGCTACTATTGGTGGAATGACCCTGCTACTATTGGCGGAATGACCCTGCTATTATTGGCAGAATGACCCTGCTACTATTGGTAGAATGACCCTGCTACTATTGGCAGAATGACCCTGCTACTATTGGCAGAATGACCCTGCTACTCTTGGCGGAATGACCCTGCTACTATTGGTGGAACTACTCTGCTACTATTGGCGGAATGACCCTGCTACTATTGGCAGAATGACCCTGCTACTATTGGCAGAATGACCCTGCTACTATTGGCAGAATGACCCTGCTACTATTGGTAGAATGACCCTGCTACTATTGGTGGAATGACCCTGCTACTATTGGCAGAATGGCCCTGCTACTATTGGCGGAATGACCCTGCTACTATTGGCAGAATGACCCTGCTACTATTGGCAGAATGACCCTGCTACTATTGGCAGAATCACCCTGCTACTATTGGTGGAATGACCCTGCTACTATTGGCGGAATGACCCTGCTACTATTGTCAGAATGACCCTGCTACTATTGGTGGAATGACCCTGCTACTATTGGCGGAATG
This sequence comes from Salmo salar, assembly GCF_965601325.2. Lineage (NCBI taxonomy): Eukaryota > Metazoa > Chordata > Actinopteri > Salmoniformes > Salmonidae > Salmo > Salmo salar. The sequence continues at coordinate 101,820 of NW_027675497.1, read as the reverse complement.
ACCCTGCTACTATTGGCAGAATAACCCTGCTACTATTGGTAGAATCACCCTGCTACTCTTGGTGGAATAACCCTGCTACTATTGGTGGAATGACCCTGCTACTATTGGTGGAATGACCCTGCTACTATTGGCAGAATGACCCTGCTACTATTGGCAGAATGACCCCGCTACTATTGGTAGAATGACCCTGCTACTATTGGCAGAATGACCCTGCTACTATTGGCAGAATGACCCTGCTACTATTGGTGGAATGACCCTGCTACTATTGGTGGAATGACCCTGCTACTATTGGCGTAATGACCCTGCTACTATTGGCAGAATGACCCTGCTACTATTGGTGGAATGACCCTGCTACTATTGGCAGAATGACCCTGCTACTATTGGTGGAATGACCCTGCTACTATTGGCAGAATGACCCTGCTACTATTGGTGGAATGACCCTGCTACTATTGGCAGAATGACCCTGCTACTATTGGTGGAATGACCCTGCTACTATTGGCAGAATGACCCTGCTACTATTGGTGGAATGACCCTGCTACTATTGGCAGAATGACCCTGCTACTATTGGTGGAATGACCGTGCTACTATTGGCAGAATGACCCTGCTACTATTGGCAGAATGACCCTGCTACTATTGGTAGAATGACCCTGCTACTATTGGCAGAATGACCCTGCTACTATTGGTGGAATGACCCTGCTACTATTGGTGGAATGACCCTGCTACTATTGGCAGAATGACCCTGCTACTATTGGTGGAATGACCCTGCTACTATTGGCAGAACGACCCTGCTACTTTTGGTGAAATGACCCTGCTACTATTGGCAGAACGACCCTGCTACTATTGGTAGAACGACCCTGCTACTATTGGCAGAATCACCCTGCTACTATTGGCAGAACGACCCTGCTACTATTGGTAGAACGACCCTGCTACTATTGGCAGAATCACCCTGCTACTATTGGTGGAATGACCCTGCTACTATTGGCAGAATGACCCTGCTACTATTGGTGGAATGACCCTGCTACTATTGGCAGAATGACCCTGCTACTATTGGTGGAATGACCCTGCTACTATTGGCAAAATGACCCTGCTACTATTGGTGGAATGACCCTGCTACTATTGGTAGAATGACCCTGCTACTTTTGGTGGAATGACCCTGCTACTATTGGCAGAATGACCCTGCTACTATTGGTGGAATGACCCTGCTACTATTGGCAGAATGACCCTGCTACTATTGGCAGAATGACCCTGCTACTATTGGTGGAATGACCCTGCTACTATTGGCAGAATGACCCTGCTACTATTGGTGGAATGACCCTGCTACTATTGGTGGAATGACCCTGCTACTATTGGCAGAATGACCCTGCTACTATTGGTGGAATGACCCTGCTACTATTGGCAGAGTGACCCTGCTACTATTGGCAGAATGACCCTGCTAATATTGGTGGAATGACCCTGCTACTATTGGCAGAATGACCCTGCTACTATTGGCAGAATGACCCTGCTACTATTGGCAGAATGACCCTGCTACTATTGGTGGAATGACCCTGCTACTATTGGTGGAACGACCCTGCTACTATTGGTGGAATGACCCTGCTACTATTGGTGGAATGACCCTGCTACTATTGGTAGAATGACCCTGCTACTATTGGTGGAATGACCCTGCTACTATTGGCAGAATGACCCTGCTACTATTGGTGGAATGACCCTGCTACTATTGGCAGAATGACCCTGCTACTATTGGCAGAATGACCCTGCTACTATTGGCGGAATGACCCTGCTACTATTGGTGGAATGACCCTGCTACTATTGGTGGAATGACCCTGCTACTATTGGTGGAATGACCCTGCTACTATTGGTGGAATGACCCTGCTAGTATTGGCAGAATGACCCTGCTACTCTTGGCAGAACGACCCTGCTACTAGTGGCAGAATGACCCTGCTACTATTGGTGGAATGACCCTGCTACTATTGGTAGAATGACCCTGCTACTATTGGCAGAATGACCCTGCTACTATTGGTGGAATGACCCTGCTACTATTGGCAGAATGACCCTGCTACTATTGGTGGAATGACCCTGCTACTATTGGCAGAATGACCCTGCTACTCTTGGCAGAACGACCCTGCTACTAGTGGCAGAATGACCCTGCTACTATTGGTGGAATGACCCTGCTACTATTGGTGGAATGACCCTGCTACTATTGGCGTAATGACCCTGCTACTATTGGCAGAATGACCCTGCTACTATTGGTGGAATGACCCTGCTACTATTGGCAGAATGACCCTGCTACTATTGGTGGAATGACCCTGCTACTATTGGCAGAATGACCCTGCTACTATTGGTGGAATGAACCTGCTACTATTGGCAGAATGACCCTGCTACTATTGGCGGAATGACCCTGCTACTATTGGTAGAATGACCCTGCTACTATTGGCAGAATGACCCTGCTACTATTGGTGGAATGACCCTGCTACTATTGGTGGAATGACCCTGCTACTATTGGCAGAATGACCCTGCTACTATTGGTGGAATGACCCTGCTACTATTGGCAGAACGACCCTGCTACTATTGGTAGAACGACCCTGCTACTATTGGCAGAATCACCCTGCTACTATTGGCAGAACGACCCTGCTACTATTGGTAGAACGACCCTGCTACTATTGGCAGAATCACCCTGCTACTATTGGCAGAACGACCCTGCTACTATTGGCAGAACGACCCTGCTACTATTGGTGGAATGACCCTGCTACTATTGGCAGAATGACCCTGCTACTATTGGCAGAATGACCCTGCTACTATTGGTAGAATGACCCTGCTACTATTGGCAGAATGACCCTGCTACTATTGGTGGAATGACCCTGCTACTATTGGTGGAATGACCCTGCTACTATTGGTAGAATGACCCTGCTACTATTGGTGGAATGACCCTGCTACTATTGGCAGAATGACCCTGCTACTATTGGTGGAATGACCCTGCTACTTTTGGCAGAATGACCCTGCTACTATTGGCAGAATGACCCTGCTACTATTGGCGGAATGACCCTGCTACTATTGGTGGAATGACCCTGCTACTATTGGTGGAATGACCCTGTTACTATTGGTGGAATGACCCTGCTACTATTGGTGGAATGACCCTGCTACTATTGGCAGAATGACCCTGCTACTCTTGGCAGAACGACCCTGCTACTAGTGGCAGAATGACCCTGCTACTATTGGTGGAATGACCCTGCTACTATTGGTAGAATGACCCTGCTACTATTGGTGGAATGACCCTGCTACTATTGGTGGAATGACCCTGCTACTATTGGCGTAATGACCCTGCTACTATTGGCAGAATGACCCTGCTACTATTGGTGGAATGACCCTGCTACTATTGGCAGAATGACCCTGCTACTATTGGTGGAATGACCCTGCTACTATTGGCAGAATGACCCTGCTACTATTGGTGGAATGACCCTGCTACTATTGGCAGAATGACCCTGCTACTATTGGCGGAATGACCCTGCTACTATTGGTAGAATGACCCTGCTACTATTGGCAGAATGACCCTGCTACTATTGGTGGAATGACCCTGCTACTATTGGTGGAATGACCCTGCTACTATTGGCAGAATGACCCTGCTACTATTGGTGGAATGATCCTGCTACTATTGGCAGAACGACCCTGCTACTTTTGGTGAAATGACCCTGCTACTATTGGCAGAACGACCCTGCTACTATTGGTAGAACGACCCTGCTACTATTGGCAGAATCACCCTGCTACTATTGGCAGAACGACCCTGCTACTATTGGTAGAACGACCCTGCTACTATTGGCAGAATCACCCTGCTACTATTGGCAGAACGACCCTGCTACTATTGGCAGAACGACCCTGCTACTATTGGTGGAATGACCCTGCTACTATTGGCAGAATCACCCTGCTACTATTGGCAGAATGACCCTGCTACTATTGGCGGAATGACCCTGCTACTATTGGCAGAATGACCCTGCTACTATTGGCAGAATGACCCTGCTACTATTGGCAGAATGATCCTGCTACTATTGGTGGAATGACCCTGCTACTATTGGTGGAATGACCCTGCTACTATTGGTGGAACGACCCTGCTACTATTGGTGGAATGACCCTGCTACTATTGGTGGAATGACCCTGCTACTATTGGTAGAATGACCCTGCTACTATTGGCGTAATGACCCTGCTACTATTGGTGGAATGACCCTGCTACTATTGGCGTAATGACCCTGCTACTATTGGTGGAATGACCCTGCTACTATTGGTGGAATGACCCTGCTACTATTGGTGGAATGACCCTGCTACTATTGGTAGAACGACCCTGCTATTATTGGTGGAATGACCCTGCTACTATTGGTAGAACGACCCTGCTACTTTTGGCAGAATGACCCTGCTACTATTGGTGGAATGACCCTGCTACTATTGGTGGAATGACCCTGCTACTATTGGCAGAACGACCCTGCTACTATTGGTGGAATGACCCTGCTACTATTGGTGGAATGACCCTGCTACTATTGGCAGAATGACCCTGCTACTATTGGCAGAATGACCCTGCTACTATTGGCGTAATGACCCTGCTACTATTGGTGGAATGACCCTGCTACTATTGGCGTAATGACCCTGCTACTATTGGTGGAATGACCCTGCTACTATTGGTGGAATGACCCTGCTATTATTGGTGGAATGACCCTGCTACTATTGGTGGAATGACCCTGCTACTATTGGCAGAATGACCCTGCTACTATTGGCAGAATTACCCTGCTACTATTGGCAGAATGACCCTGCTACTATTGGTGGAATGACCCTGCTACTATTGGCAGAATGACCCTGCTACTATTGGTAGAATAACCCTGCTACTATTGGCAGAATGACCCTGCTACTATTGGTGGAATGACCCTGCTACTATTGGCAGAATGACCCTGCTACTATTGGCAGAATGACCTTGCTACTATTGGTGGAATGACCCTGCTACTATTGGCAGAATGACCCTGCTACTATTGGCAGAATGACCCTGCTACTATTGGCAGAATGACCCTGCTACTATTGGCAGAATGACCCTGCTACTATTGGTGGAATGACCCTGCTACTATTGGCAGAATGACCCTGCTACTATTGGTAGAATAACCCTGCTACTATTGGCAGAATGACCCTGCTACTATTGGTGGAATGACCCTGCTACTATTGCTGGAATGACCCTGCTACTATTGGCAGAATGACCCTGCTACTATTGGCAGAATGACCTTGCTACTATTGGTGGAATGACCCTGCTACTATTGGCAGAATGACCCTGCTACTATTGGTGGAATGACCCTGCTACTATTGGTGGAACGACCCTGCTACTATTGGTGTCTATTTCTGTATTGTATTTACTTGACTTAGCGTATTACTGCCCCTATCTGACGCATTTCATTTTTTTACTGGAAAGTAGACCATGAAATTACATTATGGATTCGCATGTCCCTGAGGGTTATAATAAAGTGGATAATGTGTGTCTGATCTACTTTACATGATTATTTGTCAATTGTCCGAACGAGGGTGTCGTTCGTTAAAAACTAATTCTCGGATGTGGTCACGTGATCGACGCGTTGGCGAACAGTCTTTCTGACTATACTTTGTCTAATTCTATTGATCGACAATGAAAATATAGACGCCTGCCACTTCATGGGACTCCATTGTCATTATTTCCAGAATGTCGCCACCCTGTGGATATTTATTTGTGCACTATTCTCAGGAACAAAATAACAAAAGCGTTATAACAAGCAAAGGTCGTGGTATTTGACTCCTAAAAGCCTTCATTATATTTAAACCACCTTTGATTATTAGTAATTAATTGCAATAGTAATAGTATCAACAATATAAAGTATAGTAATTAAGAAGATAATCATTCTAACTTATTGTTTTCTTTTCAGTTTACATCAAACAAACATCCTACTAGAGGGATTTTATTGTTCAGCATTTTCACTTCAACAATTTCAGTTTTCTGTTCTAATGCCAAATTGAGAGAACCACACAGTGTTTTCTGTTCTAATGCCAAATTGAGAGAACCACACAGTGTTTTCTGTTCTATTGCCAAATTGAGAGAACCACACAGTGTTTTCTGTTCTATTGCCAAATTGAGAGAACCACACAGTGTTTTCTGTTCTATTGCCAAATTGAGAGAACCACACAGTGTTTTCTGTTCTAATGCCAAATTGAGAGAACCACACAGTGTTTTCTGTTCTAATGCCAAATTGAGAGAACCACACAGTGTTTTCTGTTCTAATGCCAAATTGAGAGAACCACACAGTGTTTTTTGTTCTAATGCCAAATTGAGAGAACCACACAGTGTTTTCTGTTCTAATGCCAAATTGAGAGAACCACACAGTGTTTTCTGTTCTATTGCCAAATTGAGAGAACCACACAGTGTTTTTTGTTCTAATGCCAAATTGAGAGAACCACACAGTGTTTTTTGTCTAATGGCTATATCACTTTTATTAGAATACCTCAACAACTAAACCCTCCACATCCCACCCCAGACTTTACAAAACATTCTGCTAACTGATTTGTTTTTCAAGAGCTACACCATGTGCATGTACAGTAGCAGTCAGAAGTTGACACCAACTCATTCCAGGGTTTTTATTTATTTTTACTCTTTTCTACATTGTAGAATAATAGCGAAGACATCAAAACTATAAAATAACACATATGGAATCATGTAGTAACTAAAAACGTGTTAATATATATTGAGATTCTTCAAAGTAGCCACCCTTTGCCTTAATGACAGCTTTGCACACTCTAGGCCTTCTCTCAACCAGCTTCATAAGGAATGCCTTTCCAACAGTCTTGAAAGAGTTCCCACATATGCTGAGCACTTGTTGGCTGCTTTTCCTTCACTCTGCGGTCCAACTCATCCCAAACAATCTCAATTGGGTAGAGGTTGGGTGATTGTGGAGGCCAGGTCATCTGATGCTGCACTCCATCACTCCTTCTTGGTCACATAGCCCTTACACAGCTTGGAGGTGTGTTGGGTCATTGTCCTCTTTGGATGAACATCCTCGATTTGAATTAGTATGATAGCTAAGGAGATGGAGAAAATTCTGGCGTTTGATTGCAAATATGCAGACGAAGTCGAAAAGATAACACAAAGAAGGCTGTTGTATAAAACATCTGTCTCCGGATTACATCTTCAAACTAAGGGCGACCACGGCATCCGTGACAGAGAGGGAGAAGCGTCCATCCATGTATACGGGTAAGATAGTCGAGTTAGCTACATATTCAGATATTACACGTTTCTAATTTTGTCTGTCATTTTCATTTAAAGTTAAACTGTACTGTCAGCTAGCTAGCTAACTTTACGTGTATGATCTGTGTAGTAATATTATTTGTATCTCAGAGCCATTTGCATTGCTAGTTACAGCCTAATGTTAGCTAGCTAACATTTAACCTGGTTGGTTAGCTACCTGCAGATTCATGCAGGGTAGTAACGTTATGAGTTGGGATTATGGTCCATTGTTTAGCTAGCTAGCTAGCTAACATAGAACCTGGTTGGTTAGCTACCTGCAGATTCATGCAGGGTAGTAACGTTATGAGTTGGGATTATGGTTCATTGTTTAGCTAGCTAGCTAACATTTAACCTGGTTGGTTAGCTACCTGCAGATTCAAGCAGGGTAGTAACGTTATGAGTTGGGATTATGGTTCATTGTTTAGCTAGCTAGCTAACTTTACGTGTGTGATCTGTGTAGTAATATTATTTGTATCTCAGAGCCATTTGCATTGCTAGTTACAGCCTAATGTTAGCTAGCTAACATTGAACCTGGTTGGTTAGCTACCTGCAGATTCAAGCAGGGTAGTAACGTTATGAGTTGGGATTATGGTTCATTGTTTAGCTAGCTAGCTACATGTCTAAACAAAAGACTCCACTATGTAAGAAACTATTTCAATAGAATGTTTATGATGTCACTGCGATGACTGTTAATAGACGTAGCTGGTAAATTCTCTCTGGCTATCTACTCTGATTTCAGAGCACTCTCGTCTGACAACTGATGAATTTATGAACGCTCAAAACCTGTTGAATATGGCCGGTGTCAGTAAATGTTGGCAAAAAGCGTAATTAAATTGCAGCCAGCAGCACAGTTGCAGTCACCAACGCTCTGGATAACATAAAAACAGCCTAACCAGCTCTGCCAGGGTAAGTTAAATGGTCAGAGTGAGCTGTTCTCTCATTTGTGTCTGGAAGTAGCTAGCAAGCTAACCAACATTAGCCAGTTAGCTTGGGTGCTTGACTGCTTCTGTTAGGGCAGAATGCTCAGATCAACCCTACTCCTCGGCCAGAGCGTCCAGCGCCCTCTGGCCGCCTTTAGGCTTGAAATATTTGGCTGTTTAGTTCATAGCCTCACATGTGAATCCTTAAAGAGATGGGTGGGGCTAAAGCTTAAGAGGGTGTGAGCGATGCTGAATGGGTGGAGACAAAGAGGAGCTCTCCAGTAGGTAGTGAGTTATACACCACAGTAATGTGAGTTATACACCACAGTAATGTGGGGCCCAGTTGGGTTATACACCACAGTAATGTGGGGCCCAGTTGGGTTATATACCACAGTAATGTGTGGCCCAGTTGGGTTATACACCACAGTAATGTGGGGCCCAGTTGGGTTATACACCACAGTAATGTGGGGCCCAGTTGGGTTATACACCACAGTAATGCGGGGCCCAGTTGGGTTATACACCACAGTACTGTGGGGCCCAGTTGAGTTAAACACCACAGTAATGTGGGGCCCAGTTGAGTTATACACCACAGTAATGTGGGGCCCAGTTGGGTTATACACCACAGTAATGCGGGGCCCAGTTGGGTTATACACCACAGTAATGTGGGGCCCAGTTGGGTTATACACCACAGTAATGCGGGGCCCAGTTGGGTTATACACCACAGTACTGTGGGGCCCAGTTGAGTTAAACACCACAGTAATGTGGGGCCCAGTTGAGTTATACACCACAGTAATGTGGGGCCCAGTTGGGTTATACACCACAGTAATGTGGGGCCCAGTTGGGTTATACACCACAGTAATGTGGGGCCCAGTTGGGTTATACACCACAGTAATGTGGGGCCCAGTTGTGTTGTTAGCCATAGCATCACAACAAATTTACATATAGTTAAACATGTTCAAAAGTCACTGGACCTACCGTTTGTGATGTTGCCTTCAAATTTCGGTGGAATTAGGAGGAAGTTGCATCACCGAGGGGGTGTGTCCGCACGATATGCTACTTATGTATGAGTCAAATTGGAGAGTCGTGATAAGTCTGAGAAGCCCAGGATCGAAACTGATGTACTGTACAACTGAAACTGACAAGTAGGAAACAGTTTATTAACCAAATGTATTCATGGTCTGGCAGACCACTATGAAGTGCTTGTCTACAAACACCATATTCAAATCAAATTGTATTGGTCACATACACATGGCTAGCAGATGTTATTGCAAGTGAAGCAAAATGCTTATGCTTAGTAAATAGTTAAGGATAGTGAAGGATACAGTATACAGTATATACATATAAGATGAGTAATGCGAGATATGTAAACATTCTTAAAGTGGCATTTTTAAAGTGAGTCTGAAAGGAGAGCTTACAGTCTAACCAGACACCTAGGTATTTGTCCACATATTCTAAGTCAGAGTAGTGATGCTGGACGGGCGGGCAGGTGCGGGCAGCGATCGGTTGAAGAGCATGCATTTAGTTTTACTTGCATTTAAGAGCAGTTGGAGGCCACGGAAGTATAGTTGTATGGCATTGAAGCTCATCTGGATGTTAGTTAACACAGTGTCCAACGAAGGGCCAGAAGTATACAGAATGGTGTCGTCTGGGTAGAGGTGGATCAAAGAATCACCAGCAGCAAGAGCGACATCATTGATGGATACAGAGAAGAGAGTCGGCCCGAGAATTGAACCCTGTGGCACCCCCATAGAGACTGCCAGAGGTCCGGACAACAGGCCCTCCAATTTGACACACTGAACTCTATCAGAGAAGTAGTTGGTGAACCAGGCAAGGCAATCATTTGAGAAGCCAAGGCTGTTGAGTCTGCCAATTAGAATGTTGTGATTGACAGAGTCGAAAGCCTTGGCCAGGTCAATGAATACGGCTGCACAGTAATGTCTCTTATCGATGGCGGTTATGATGTCGTTTAGGACCTTGAGCGTGGCTGAGGTGCACCCATGACCAGCTCTGAAACCAGATTGCATAGCGGAGAAGGTACAGTGGGAATGGAAATGGTCGTTAATCTGTTTGTTAACTTGGCTTTCAAAGACTTTAGAAAAGCAGGGTAGAATAGATATAGGTCTGTAGCAGTTTGGGTCTAGAGTGTCTCCCCCTTTGAAGAGGGGGATGACCACGGCAGCTTTCCAATCTTTGGGAATCTCAGACGATACGAAAGAGAGGTTGAACAGGCTAATAATAGGGGTTGCAACAATTTAGCCAGATCATTTTAGAAAGAGAGGGTCCAGATTGTCTAGCCCGGCTGATTTATAGGGGTCCAGATTTTGCAGCTCTTTCAGAACATCAGCTATCTGGATTTGGGTGAAGGAGAAGTAGGGGAGGTTTGGGCAAGTTGCTGTGGGGGGGTGCAGGGCTGTTGACCGGGGTAGGGGTAGCCAGGTGGAAAGCAGGGCCAGCCGTAGATAAATGCTTATTGAAATTCTCAATTATAGTGGATTTATCAGTGGTAACAGTGTTTCCTAGCCTCAGTGCAGTGAGCAGCTGGAAGGAGGTGCTCTCATTCTCCATGGACTTTACAGTGTCCATGGAGAAAAAAATCTAGCCTTGGCTTTTCTAACTGCCTGTGTATATTTGTTCCTAACTTCCCTGAAAAGTTGCACATCACGGGGGCTGTTCGATGCTAATGCAGAATGCCACAGGATGTTCTGTTCGATGCTACTGCAGAACGCCACAGGATGTTCTGTTCGATGCTAATGCAGAATGCCACAGGATGTTCTGTTCGATGCTAATGCAGAACGCCACAGGATGTTCTGTTCGATGCTACTGCAGAACGCCACAGGATGTTCTGTTCGATGCTAATGCAGAACGCCACAGGATGTTCTGTTCGATGCTAATGCAGAATGCCACAGGATGTTCTGTTCGATGCTAATGCAGAATGCCACAGGATGTTCTGTTCGATGCTAATGCAGAACGCCACAGGATGTTCTGTTCGATGCTAATGCAGAACGCCACAGGATGTTCTGTTCGATGCTAATGCAGAACGCCACAGGATGTTCTGTTCGATGCTAATGCAGAACGCCACAGGATGTTCTGTTCGATGCTAATGCAGAACGCCACAGGATGTTCTGTTCGATGCTAATGCAGAACGCCACAGGATGTTCTTGTGCTGGTCAAGGACAGTCAGGTCTGGAGAGAACCAAGGGCTATATCTGTTCCTGGTTCTACATTTCTTGAATGGGGCGTGCTTATTTAAGATGGTGAGGAAGGCACTTTTAAAGAATAACCAGGCATCCTCTACTGACGGGATGAGGTCAATATCCTTCCAGGATACCCGGGCCAGGTCGATTAGAAAGGCCTGCTCGCTGAAGTGTTTTAGGGAGCGTTTGACAGTGATGAGGGGTGGTCGTTTGACCGCTGACCCATTATGAATGCAGGCAATGAGGCAGTGATCGCTGAGATCTTGGTTGAAAACAGCAGAGGTGTATTTAGAGGGCAAGTTGGTTAGGGTGCCCGTGTTTACGGATTTGGGGTTGTACCTGGTGGGTTTATTGATCATTTTTGTGAGATTAAGGGCATGAAGCTAAGATTGTAGGATGGCCGGGGTGTTAAGCATGTCACAGTTTAGGTCACCTAGCAGCACGAGCTCTGAAGATAGATGGGGGCAATCAATTCACATATGGTGTCCAGGGCACAGCTGGGGGCAGAGGGAGGTCTATAACAGCTGGGGGCAGAGGGAGGTCTATAGCAGCTGGGGGCAGAGGGTGGTCTATAACAGCTGGGGGCTGAAGGGGGTCTATAACAGCTGGGGGCAGAGGGAGGTCTATAGCAGCTGGGGGCTGAAGGGGGTCTATAACAGCTGGGGGCAGAGGGTGGTCTATAACAGCTGGGGGCTGAAGGGGGTCTATAACAGCTGGAGGCAGAGGGTGGTCTATAACAGCTGGGGGCAGAGGGTGGTCTATAGCAGCTGGGGGCAGAGGGAGGTCTATAGCAGCTGGGGGCTGAGGGTGGTCTATAGCAGCTGGGGGCTGAAGGGGGTCTATAACAGCTGGGGGCAGAGGGTGGTCTATAACAGCTGGGGGCAGAGGGAGGTCTATAACAGCTGGGGGCAGAGGGTGGTCTATAGCAGCTGGGGGCAGAGGGTGGTCTATAACAGCTGGGGGCTGAAGGGGGTCTATAACAGCTGGGGGCAGAGGGGGGTCTATAACAGCCGGGGGCTGAAGGGGGTCTATAGCAGCTGGGGGCAGAGGGTGGTCTATAACAGCTGGGGGCAGAGGGTGGTCTATAGCAGCTGGGGGCTGAAGGGGGTCTATAACAGCTGGGGGCAGAGGGTGGTCTATAACAGCTGGGGGCAGAGGGTGGTCTATAGCAGCTGGGGGCAGAGGGTGGTCTATAACAGCTGGGGGCAGAGGGTGGTCTATAACAGCTGGAGGCAGAGGGTGGTCTATAACAGCTGGGGGCAGAGGGTGGTCTATAACAGCTGGGGGCAGAGGGTGGTCTATAACAGCTGGGGGCAGAGGGTGGTCTATAACAGCTGGGGGCTGAAGGGGGTCTATAACAGCTGGGGTCTGAAGGGGGTCTATAACAGCTGGGGTCTGAAGGGGGTCTATAACAGCTGGGGGCAGAGGGTGGTCTATAACAGCTGGGGGCTGAAGGGGGTCTATAACAGCTGGGGGCAGAGGATGGTCTATAGCAGCTGGGGGCAGAGGGTGGTCTATAACAGCTGGGGGCTGAAGGGGGTCTATAACAGCTGGGGGCAGAGGGTGGTCTATAGCAGCTGGGGGCTGAAGGGGGTCTATAACAGCTGGGGGCAGTGGGTGGTCTATAGCAGCTGGGGGCAGAGGGAGGTCTATAGCAGCTGGGGGCTGAGGGTGGTCTATAGCAGCTGGGGGCTGAAGGGAGTCTATAACAGCTGGGGGCAGAGGGTGGTCTATAACAGCTGGGGGCAGAGGGAGGTCTATAACAGCTGGGGGCAGAGGGTGGTCTATAGCAGCTGGGGGCAGAGGGTGGTCTATAACAGCTGGGGGCTGAAGGGGGTCTATAACAGCTGGGGGCAGAGGGGGGTCTATAACAGCCGGGGGCTGAAGGGGGTCTATAGCAGCTGGGGGCTGAAGGGGGTCTATAACAGCTGGAGGCAGAGGGTGGTCTATAACAGCTGGGGGCAGAGGGTGGTCTATAGCAGCTGGGGGCAGAGGGAGGTCTATAGCAGCTGGGGGCTGAGGGTGGTCTATAGCAGCTGGGGGCTGAAGGGGGTCTATAACAGCTGGGGGCAGAGGGTGGTCTATAACAGCTGGGGGCAGAGGGAGGTCTATAACAGCTGGGGGCAGAGGGTGGTCTATAGCAGCTGGGGGCAGAGGGTGGTCTATAACTGCTGGGGGCTGAAGGGGGTCTATAACAGCTGGGGGCAGAGGGGGGTCTATAACAGCTGGGGGCTGAAGGGGGTCTATAGCAGCTGGGGGCAGAGGGTGGTCTATAACAGCTGGGGGCAGAGGGTGGTCTATAACAGCTGGGGGCTGAAGGGGGTCTATAACAGCTGGAGGCAGAGGGTGGTCTATAACAGCTGGGGGCAGAGGGTGGTCTATAGCAGCTGGGGGCAGAGGGAGGTCTATAGCAGCTGGGGGCAGAGGGTGGTCTATAACAGCTGGGGGCTGAAGGGGGTCTATAACAGCTGGGGGCTGAAGGGGGTCTATAACAGCTGGGGGCAGAGGGTGGTCTATAACAGCTGGGGGCTGAAGGGGGTCTATAACAGCTGGGGGCAGAGGGAGGTCTATAGCAGCTGGGGGCTGAAGGGGGTCTATAACAGCTGGGGGCAGAGGGTGGTCTATAACAGCTGGGGGCTGAAGGGGGTCTATAACAGCTGGAGGCAGAGGGTGGTCTATAACAGCTGGGGGCAGAGGGTGGTCTATAGCAGCTGGGGGCAGAGGGAGGTCTATAGCAGCTGGGGGCTGAGGGTGGTCTATAGCAGCTGGGGGCTGAAGGGGGTCTATAACAGCTGGGGGCAGAGGGTGGTCTATAACAGCTGGGGGCAGAGGGAGGTCTATAACAGCTGGGGGCAGAGGGTGGTCTATAGCAGCTGGGGGCAGAGGGTGGTCTATAACAGCTGGGGGCTGAAGGGGGTCTATAACAGCTGGGGGCAGAGGGGGGTCTATAACAGCCGGGGGCTGAAGGGGGTCTATAGCAGCTGGGGGCAGAGGGTGGTCTATAACAGCTGGGGGCAGAGGGTGGTCTATAACAGCTGGGGGCAGATGGTGGTCTATAACAGCTGGGGGCAGAGGGTGGTCTATAACAGCTGGGGGCAGAGGGAGGTCTATAACAGCTGGGGGCAGAGGGCGGTCTATAGCAGCTGGGGGCAGAGGGTGGTCTATAACAGCTGGGGGCTGAAGGGGGTCTATAACAGCTGGGGGCAGAGGGGGGTCTATAACAGCTGGGGGCTGAAGGGGGTCTATAGCAGCTGGGGGCAGAGGGTGGTCTATAACAGCTGGGGGCAGAGGGTGGTCTATAGCAGCTGGGGGCTGAAGGGGGTCTATAACAGCTGGGGGCAGAGGGTGGTCTATAACAGCTGGGGGCAGAGGGTGGTCTATAGCAGCTGGGGGCAGAGGGTGGTCTATAACAGCTGGGGGCAGAGGGTGGTCTATAACAGCTGGAGGCAGAGGGTGGTCTATAACAGCTGGGGGCAGAGGGTGGTCTATAACAGCTGGGGGCAGAGGGTGGTCTATAACAGCTGGGGGCAGAGGGTGGTCTATAACAGCTGGGGGCTGAAGGGGGTCTATAACAGCTGGGGTCTGAAGGGGGTCTATAACAGCTGGGGTCTGAAGGGGGTCTATAACAGCTGGGGGCAGAGGGTGGTCTATAACAGCTGGGGGCTGAAGGGGGTCTATAACAGCTGGGGGCAGAGGATGGTCTATAGCAGCTGGGGGCAGAGGGTGGTCTATAACAGCTGGGGGCTGAAGGGGGTCTATAACAGCTGGGGGCAGAGGGTGGTCTATAGCAGCTGGGGGCTGAAGGGGGTCTATAACAGCTGGGGGCAGAGGGGGGTCTATAACAGCTGGGGGCAGAGGGAGGTCTATAACAGCTGGGGGCAGAGGGTGGTCTATAACAGCTGGGGGCAGAGGGTGGTCTATAACAGCTGGGGGCTGAAGGGGGTCTATAACAGCTGGGGGCTGAAGGGGGTCTATAACAGCTGGGGGCAGAGGGTGGTCTATAGCAGCTGGGGGCAGAGGGGGGTCTATAACAGCTGGGGGCAGAGGGTGGTCTATAACAGCTGGGGGCTGAAGGGGGTCTATAACAGCTGGGGGCAGAGGGGGGTCTATAACAGCTGGGGGCAGAGGGAGGTCTATAACAGCTGGGGGCAGAGGGTGGTCTATAACAGCTGGGGGCTGAGGGTGGTCTATAACAGCTGGGGGCTGAGGGTGGTCTATAGCAGCTGGGGGCTGAAGGGGGTCTATAACAGCTGGGGGCAGAGGGGGGTCTATAACAGCTGGGGGCAGAGGGTGGTCTATAGCAGCTGGGGGCAGAGGGTGGTCTATAGCAGCTGGGGGCTGAAGGGGGTCTATAGCAGCTGGGGGCAGAGGGTGGTCTATAACAGCTGGGGGCAGAGGGTGGTCTATAGCAGCTGGGGGCTGAAGGGGGTCTATAACAGCTGGGGGCTGAAGGGGGTCTATAACAGCTGGGGGCAGAGGGTGGTCTATAACAGCTGGGGGCTGAAGGGGGTCTATAACAGCTGGGGGCAGAGGGTGGTCTATAGCAGCTGGGGGCAGAGGGTGGTCTATAGCAGCTGGGGGCTGAAGGGGGTCTATAACAGCTGGGGGCTGAAGGGGGTCTATAACAGCTGGGGGCAGAGGGTGGTCTATAGCAGCTGGGGGCTGAAGGGGGTCTATAACAGCTGGGGGCTGAAGGGGGTCTATAACAGCTGGGGGCAGAGGGTGGTCTATAACAGCTGGGGGCTGAAGGGGGTCTATATCGGCTGGGGGCTGAAGGGGGTCTATAACAGCTGGGGGCTGAAGGGGGTCTATAACAGCTGGGGGCAGAGGGGGGTCTATAACAGCTGGGGGCTGAAGGGGGTCTATAACAGCTGGGGGCAGAGGGGGGTCTATAACAGCTGGGGGCAGAGGGAGGTCTATAACAGCTGGGGGCAGAGGGTGGTCTATAACAGCTGGGGGCAGAGGGTGGTCTATAACAGCTGGGGGCTGAAGGGGGTCTATAACAGCTGGGGGCTGAAGGGGGTCTATAACAGCTGGGGGCAGAGGGTGGTCTATAGCAGCTGGGGGCAGAGGGTGGTCTATAACAGCTGGGGGCAGAGGGTGGTCTATAACAGCTGGGGGCTGAAGGGGGTCTATAACAGCTGGGGGCTGAAGGGGGTCTATAACAGCTGGGGGCAGAGGGTGGTCTATAGCAGCTGGGGGCAGAGGGGGGTCTATAACAGCTGGGGGCAGAGGGTGGTCTATAACAGCTGGGGGCTGAAGGGGGTCTATAACAGCTGGGGGCAGAGGGTGGTCTATAACAGCTGGGGGCTGAAGGGGGTCTATAACAGCTGGAGGCAGAGGGTGGTCTATAACAGCTGGGGGCAGAGGGTGGTCTATAGCAGCTGGGGGCAGAGGGAGGTCTATAGCAGCTGGGGGCTGAGGGTGGTCTATAGCAGCTGGGCGCTGAAGGGGGTCTATAACAGCTGGGGGCAGAGGGTGGTCTATAACAGCTGGGGGCAGAGGGAGGTCTATAACAGCTGGGGGCAGAGGGTGGTCTATAGCAGCTGGGGGCAGAGGGTGGTCTATAACAGCTGGGGGCTGAAGGGGGTCTATAACAGCTGGGGGCAGAGGGGGGTCTATAACAGCTGGGGGCTGAAGGGGGTCTATAGCAGCTGGGGGCAGAGGGTGGTCTATAACAGCTGGGGGCAGAGGGTGGTCTATAGCAGCTGGGGGCTGAAGGGGGTCTATAACAGCTGGGGGCAGAGGGTGGTCTATAACAGCTGGGGGCAGAGGGTGGTCTATAGCAGCTGGGGGCAGAGGGTGGTCTATAACAGCTGGGGGCAGAGGGTGGTCTATAACAGCTGGAGGCAGAGGGTGGTCTATAACAGCTGGGGGCAGAGGGTGGTCTATAACAGCTGGGGGCAGAGGGTGGTCTATAACAGCTGGGGGCAGAGGGTGGTCTATAACAGCTGGGGGCTGAAGGGGGTCTATAACAGCTGGGGTCTGAAGGGGGTCTATAACAGCTGGGGTCTGAAGGGGGTCTATAACAGCTGGGGGCAGAGGGTGGTCTATAACAGCTGGGGGCTGAAGGGGGTCTATAACAGCTGGGGGCAGAGGATGGTCTATAGCAGCTGGGGGCAGAGGGTGGTCTATAACAGCTGGGGGCTGAAGGGGGTCTATAACAGCTGGGGGCAGAGGGTGGTCTATAGCAGCTGGGGGCTGAAGGGGGTCTATAACAGCTGGGGGCAGAGGGGGGTCTATAACAGCTGGGGGCAGAGGGAGGTCTATAACAGCTGGGGGCAGAGGGTGGTCTATAACAGCTGGGGGCAGAGGGTGGTCTATAACAGCTGGGGGCTGAAGGGGGTCTATAACAGCTGGGGGCTGAAGGGGGTCTATAACAGCTGGGGGCAGAGGGTGGTCTATAGCAGCTGGGGGCAGAGGGGGGTCTATAACAGCTGGGGGCAGAGGGTGGTCTATAACAGCTGGGGGCTGAAGGGGGTCTATAACAGCTGGGGGCAGAGGGGGGTCTATAACAGCTGGGGGCAGAGGGAGGTCTATAACAGCTGGGGGCAGAGGGTGGTCTATAACAGCTGGGGGCTGAGGGTGGTCTATAACAGCTGGGGGCTGAGGGTGGTCTATAGCAGCTGGGGGCTGAAGGGGGTCTATAACAGCTGGGGGCAGAGGGGGGTCTATAACAGCTGGGGGCAGAGGGTGGTCTATAGCAGCTGGGGGCAGAGGGTGGTCTATAGCAGCTGGGGGCTGAAGGGGGTCTATAGCAGCTGGGGGCAGAGGGTGGTCTATAACAGCTGGGGGCAGAGGGTGGTCTATAACAGCTGGGGGCAGAGGGGGGTCTATAACAGCTGGGGGCAGAGGGTGGTCTATAGCAGCTGGGGGCTGAAGGGGGTCTATAACAGCTGGGGGCTGAAGGGGGTCTATAACAGCTGGGGGCAGAGGGTGGTCTATAACAGCTGGGGGCTGAAGGGGGTCTATAACAGCTGGGGGCAGAGGGTGGTCTATAGCAGCTGGGTGCAGAGGGTGGTCTATAGCAGCTGGGGGCTGAAGGGGGTCTATAACAGCTGGGGGCTGAAGGGGGTCTATAACAGCTGGGGGCAGAGGGTGGTCTATAGCAGCTGGGGGCTGAAGGGGGTCTATAACAGCTGGGGGCTGAAGGGGGTCTATAACAGCTGGGGGCAGAGGGTGGTCTATAACAGCTGGGGGCTGAAGGGGGTCTATAACAGCTGGGGGCAGAGGGGGGTCTATAGCAGCTGGGGGCAGAGGGTGGTCTATAGCAGCTGGGGGCAGAGGGTGGTCTATAGCAGCTGGGGGCTGAAGGGGGTCTATAACAGCTGGGGGCTGAAGGGGGTCTATAACAGCTGGGGGCTGAAGGGGGTCTATAACAGCTGGGGGCAGAGGGGGGTCTATAACAGCTGGGGGCTGAAGGGGGTCTATAACAGCTGGGGGCAGAGGGTGGTCTATAACAGCTGGGGGCTGAAGGGGGTCTATAACAGCTGGGGGCAGAGGGGGGTCTATAGCAGCTGGGGGCAGAGGGGGGTCTATAGCAGCTGGGGGCAGAGGGTGGTCTATAACAGCTGGGGGCAGAGGGAGGTCTATAACAGCTGGGGGCAGAGGGTGGTCTATAACAGCTGGGGGCTGAAGGGGGTCTATAACAGCTGGGGGCTGAAGGGGGTCTATAACAGCTGTGGGCAGAGGGTGGTTTATAGCAGCTGGTGGCAGAGGGTGGTCTATAACAGCTGGGGGCTGAAGGGGGTCTATAACAGCTGGGGGCAGAGGGTGGTCTATAGCAGCTGGGGGCAGAGGGTGGTCTATAACAGCTGGGGTCTGAAGGGGGTCTATAACAGCTGGGGGCTGAAGGGGGTCTATAACAGCTGGGGGCAGAGGGTGGTCTATAGCAGCTGGGGGCAGAGGGTGGTCTATAGCAGCTGGGGGCAGAGGGTGGTCTATAACAGCTGGGGGCTGAAGGGGGTCTATAACAGCTGGGGTCTGAAGGGGGTCTATAACAAGCGGCAACAGTGAGAGACTTGTTTCTGGAAAGATGGATTTTTAAAAGTAGAAGCTCGAATTGTTTGGGCACAGACCTGGATAGTAAGACAGAACTCTACAGGCTATCTCTGCAGTAGATTGCAACACCGCCCCCTTTGGCAGTTCTATCTTGTCGGAAAATGTTATAGTTAGGGATGGACATTTCAGGCTTTTTGGTGGACTTCCTAAGCCATTATTCAGACACGGCTAGGACATCCGGGTTGGCAGAGTGTGCTAAAGCAGTGAATAAAACAAACTTAGGGAGGAGGCTTCTAATGTTAACATGCATGAAACCAAGGCTTTTACAGTTACCGAAGTCAACAAATGAGAACACCTCAGGAGTAAGAGTGGAGCTAGGCACTGCCGGGCCTGGATTAACCTCTACATCACCAGAGGAACAGAGGAGGAGTTGGATAAGGGTACGATTAAAGGCTATCAGTACTGGTCATTTAGTGCGTTCAGAGCAGAGAGTAAAAGGAGCAGGTTTCTGGGCATGAGAGAATAGATTCAGGGCATAATGTACAGACTAAGGTATGGTAGGATGTGAGTCCATTGGAGGTCAACCTAGGCATTGAGTAATGATGAGAGAGATATTGTCTCTAGAGACGTTTAAACCAGGTGATGTCATCGCATATGTGGGATTGTCTGTAGACCCTGCCACATTCGTCTCGGGTTTTAGCCGTTGAATTGCGACTCCACTTTGTCTCTATACTGACGCTTTGCTTGTTTAATTGCCTTACGGGGGGATTAACTATACATTTTGTCTTTGGCCATGTTTCCAGTAGCTTTGCCATGATTAAATGCAGTCGTACGTATTTTCAGTTTTGCACGAATGCTGCCATCCATCCATGGTTTCTGGTTAGGCAAGGTTTTAATAGTCACCGTGGGTACAACATCTCCTATCCTTATAAATTCACTCACCGAGTCAGTGTCAATGTTATTGTCTGAGGCTACCCGGAACATATCCCATTCAAAATGATCGAAGCAATCTTGAAGCGTGGAATCCGATTGGTCAGACCAGTGTTGGATAGACCTATGCACGGTTGCTTCATGTTTTACTTCTGCCTACAGGGGGGAGCAACAAGATGGAGTCATGGTTGGATTTGCCGAAAGGAGGACGGGGGAGGGCCTTGTATGCATCGCGGAAGTTAGAGTAACATTGGCCGAGCGTGTTACTTGCTCGTGTACGGCAATCGATATACTGATAGAATTTAGGTAGACTTGTTCTCAAATTAGCTTTGTTAATATCCCCAGCTATAATAAATGCAGCCTCAGGATAAAGGGTTTCCAGTTTGCATGAAGTCCAGTGAAGTTCCTTGATGGCCGTCTTGGTATCCGCTTGCGGGGGGATATATACGGCTGTGACGATAATCGAGGACAGTTCTCTTGGGAGATTATACGGTCGGCATTTGATTGTGAGGAATTCTAGGTCAGGTGAACAAAAGGACTTGAGTTCTTGTATGTTGTTACAATTACACCATGAATTGTTAATCAAATCAAATCAAATGTATTTATATAGCCCTTCTTACATCAGCTGATATCTCAAAGTGCTGTACAGAAACCCAGCCTAAAACCCCAAACAGCAAGCAATGCGGGTGTAGAAGCACGGTGGCTAGGAAAAACTCCCTAGAAAGGCTAAAACCTAGGAAGAAACCTAGAGAGGAACCAGGCTATGAGGGGTGGCCAGTCCTCTTCTGGCTGTGCCGGGTGGAGATTATAACAGCACATGGCCTAGATGTTCAAATGTTCATAAATGACCAGCATGGTCAAATAATAATAATCATAGTAGTTGTCGAGGGTGCAACAAGTCAGTAACACAAGAGTAAGTGTCAGTTGGCTTTTTCATAGCCGATCTTTGAGAGTATCTCTACCACTCCTGCTGTCTCTAGAGAGTTGAAAACAGCAGGTCTGGGACAGGTAGCACGTCCGGTGAACAAGTCAGGGTTCCATAGCTGCAGGCAGAACAGTTGGAACTGGAGCAGCAGCACGGCCAGGTGAACTGGGGACAGCAAGGAGTCATCAAGCCAGGTAGTCCTGAGGCATGGTCCTAGGGCTCAGGTCCTCCGAGAGAGAGAAAGAAAGAAAGAGAGAAAGAGAGAATTAGAGAGAGCATATTTAAATTCACACAGGACACAGGAAAAGACAAGAGAAATACTCCAGATGTGACAGACTGACCCTAGCCCCCCGACACATAAACTACTGCAGCATAAATACTGGAGGCTGAGACAGGAGGGGTCAGGAGACACTGTGGCCCCATCCGATGAAACCCCCGGACAGGGCCAAACAGGTAGGATATAACCCCACCCACTTTGCCAAAGCACAGCCTCCACACCACTAGAGGGATATCTCCAACCACCAACATACCATCCCGGGACAAGGCCGAGTATAGCCCACAAAGATCTCCGCCACGGCACAGCCCAAGGGGGTCGCCAACCCAGACAGGAAGACCACGTCAGTGGCTCAACCCACTCAAGTGACGCATCCCTCCCAGGGACGGCATGGAAGAACACCAGCAAGCCAGTGACTCAGCCCCCGTAATAGGGGTAGAGGCAGAGAATCCCAGTGGAAAGAGGGGAAACCGGCCAGGCAGAGACAGCAAGGGCGGTTCGTTGCTCCAGCCTTTCCGTTCACCTTCACACCCCTGGGCCAGACTACACTTAAATCATAGGACCTACTGAAGAGATATGTCTTCAGTAAAGACTTAAAGGTTGAGACTGAGTCTGCGTCTCTCACATGGGTAGGCAGACTATTCCATAAAAATGGAGCTCTATAGGAGAAAGCCCTGCCTCCAGCTGTTTGCTTAGAAATTCTAGGAACAATTAGGAGGCCCGCGTCTTGTGACCGTAGCGCACGTGTAGGTATGTACGGCAGGACCAAATCAGAAAGATAGGTAGGAGCAAGCCCATGTAATGCTTTGTAGGTTAGCAGTAAAACCTTGAAATCAGCCCTTACCAGGAAGCCAGTGTAGGGAGGCTAGCACTGGAGTAATATGATCAAATTTTTGGGTTCTAGTCAAGATTCTTGCAGCCGTATTTAGCACTAACTGAAGTTTATTTAGTGCTTTATCCGGGTAGCCGGAAAGTAGAGCATTGCAGTAGTCCAACCTAGGCATGGATTAATTTTTCTGCGTCATTTTTTAACAGAAAGTTTCTGATTTTTGCAATGTTACGTAGATGGAAAAAAGCTGTCCTTGAAACAGTCTTGATATGTTCTTCAAAAGAGAGATCAGGGTCCAGAGTAACGCCGAGGTCCTTCACAGTTTTATTTGAGACGACTGTACAACCATCCAGATTAATTGTCAGATTCAACAGAAGATCTCTTTGTTTCTTGGGACCTAGAACAAGCATCTCTGTTTTGTCAGAGTTTAAGAGTAGAACGTTTGCAGCCATCCACTTCCTTATGTTCTAGCGAGGGCAATTTTGGGGCTTCACCATGTTTCATTGAAATGTACAGCTGTGTGTCATCCGCATAGCAGTGAAATTTAACATTATGTTTTCTAATTAATCATGAAACATACAACCCCCGCCCTTCTTCTTACTGGAGAGATGTTTATTCCTGTCGGCGCGATGCGCTGAAAATCCAGTTGGCCGTACGGACTCCGACAGCATGTCCCCAGCCATGTGTGCCGGCAGACTTGCGAGGGTTAACACGTTTAAATGTTTTACTCATGTCGGCCACAGAGAAGATATACAGTGGCAAGAAAATGTATGTGAACCCTTTGTAATTACCTGAATTTCTGCATAAATTGGTCAGAAAATTTTATCTGATCTTCATCTAAGTCACAACAATAGACAAACACAGTCTTCTTTATTGAACACACTATGTAAACATTCACAGTGTAGGGTGGGAAAAGTATGTGAACCCTTGCATTTAACCTCTCTAGGGGAGGTGGGACGAAATCGTCCCACACTATTCAACAGCCAGTGACAAATCAGAGCGCCAAATTTAAAACTACAAAATGTCATAATTCAAAGTTCTCAAACATATCACTATTTTACACCATTTTATAGATACACTTCTCCTGAATCGAACCACGTTGTCCGATTTCCAAAAGGCTTTACAGCGAAAGCAAAACATTAGATTATGTTAGGAGAGTACATAGACACAAAAAAACCACACAGCCATTTCCAAGCAACTAGCATGCATCACAAATACCCAAAACACAGCTAAATGCAGCACTAACCTTTGATGATCTTCATCAGATGACACTCCTAGGACATTATGTTATACAATACATGCATGTTTTGTTCAATCAAGTTTATATTTATATCAAAAACCAGCTTTTACATTAGCATGTGATGTTCAGAACAGCATACCCACCGAAAACTTCAGGTGAATTTACTAAATTACTCATCATAAACGTTGACAAAATACATAACAATTATTTTAAGAATTATAGATACAGAACTCCTTTATGCAACCGCTATGTCAGATTTTAAAATAGCTTTTCGGCGGAAGCACATTTTGCAATATTCTGAGTACATAGCTCAGCCATCACAGGCTAGCTATTCAGACACCCGCCAACGTCGGGGCAACCTAAACTCAGAATTACTATTAGAAAAATTGGATTACCTTTGCTGTTCTTCGTCAGAATGCACTCCCAGGACTTCTACTTACAACAAATGTTGTTTTGGTTCCAAATAATCCATAGTTATATCCAAATACCTCCATTTTGTTCGTGCGTTCAGGTCACTATCCAAAGGGTAACGCGCGAGCGCATTTCGTGACAAAAAATTTCAAAATATTCCATTACCGTACTTAGAAGCATGTCAAACGCTGTTTAAAATCAATTTTTATGCTATTTTTCTCGTAAAATAGCGATAATATTCCAACCGGACAACGTTGTATTCATTCAAAGAGGGAAAGAAAAAAATGGCGAGGTCTCGTGAATGCGCATCTCCGGTCTCTCTGTCCCCAGGCAGACCACTTACAAACTCTGCTCCTGTTATCTGCCCAGAGACAGGAGACGCGTCATTCCGCTTTCTGAAGGCTGTAGAGAGCCAATGGAAGCCTTAGAAAGTGTCACATAACAGCTCAGATGCTGTAATTTTGATAGAGATGCAACAGAAGGACTACAAATTGTCAGACAGGCCACTTCCTGCATGGAATCTTCTCAGATTTTTGCCTGCCATATGAGTTCTGTTGTACTCACAGACACCATTCAAAGAGTTTTAGAAACCTTAGAGTGTTTTCTATCCAAATCTACTAATTATATGCATATTCTAGTTTCTGGGCAAGAGTAGTAACCAGATTAAATCAGGTACGTTTTTTATCCGGCCGTGAAATTACTGCCCCCTATCCACAACAGGTTTTAACAGTGAGAATGGCAGAATGGTGAACTTACTAAATGAAATGAGAGTTTGACTGCGTGATATTATGTTGCTTCTTGTGTAAATATTTTCTGTCTGGATTGTAATGATTTGTTGAATTCAAAGTCATTTCTTGTTAGGCTGAGTTCTAGTAATTGTAATAATGCCTCATTAGGTCCATCTATGAAAAATGTTTTACATTTCTCTAAGACAAGTTGATGTCAATGTTGGTATGCAAAGAGTCAATATCAATTGAGAAAAAAACAGTTTCTTGAGGCACACAAATTTATTTCAGTTTTGTCACAAATTCATACGTGTCTGAAGCTTTGATGTTTCTGTGACAGAGGATTTATAAAATAATCTAAGTACTCAGCTATTCTATATGATTGCGAGCCACAATCCGATACAATCGGCCTACAACATGGAACCTCAGAAGGGATTGTCCAAGTCTCAGGAGTTTTATGGATGTTAGGCAACAAATTAAATTGTCTGGGGCGTGGGGTATCTGGTCCATACTGCCCATTTGGGGTGGCCAAGGGACCGAAGGTTGGAGGAGTATTTAGGTCCTCTCTGTCGTAGGGTTTGTTGGTGGGTTGTAGTGGGTTTATTGTAGTTGAGGTTGATGAGAGGCTTGATTGGAGAATGGATGGGTTGAAACACAGGAGGGCTGTTGCCTCCGTGTGTTTTTGTTGCTCCCTCGATGGCTAGTGCCTTGGGGCCCATTGCTGGGTCCGCCCTTAGCTTTGTAGCTTGTTGAGTAGAGTGTTGATTGGAGTCTGTCGTGTCGTTTTTTATGATGGGATGTGGTAGGTGCCGGTGTTGGGTTGGTCTGCAATGTCAGAGGTTTTTGGATGGTGATGGTGGTGATGGGAGCACATTGAGGATGAGAAGGTGGAGGAGGAGAGGGATGATGAAGATGAGGCGGCGGCGGAGGTGAGGAGGAGGTGGCACGGTAGTGGTTGTAGTGGTGGTCTTCTTCCTTGTGGAGGGTAGTGGTGCCTCTTGTGTCTGGGTTGAGTGGGGTCTGGTGGCTGTTGTGTTCTCTCTTCTAGCCTGCTGGGAGAGTTCTGTCACAGCACGCATGAGGAGGGCTTTGTCAAGGGTATCTGGATCCTCTGGAGCCGGTGGAGATGGTGGTCTGGTGGAGTGAAGAGGTGATAGTGGGGTCCGGAGAGGACTGGAGGGCTGGTGGAGTGAAGAGGTGATAGTGGGGGTCCAGAGAGGACTGGAGGGCTGGTGGAGTGAAGAGGTGATAGTGGGGGTCCGGAGAGGACTGGAGGGCTGGTGGAGTGAAGAGGTGATAGTGGGGGTCCGGAGAGGACTGGAGGGCTGGTGGAGTGAAGAGGTGATAGTGGGGGTCCGGAGAGGACTGGAGGGCTGGTGGAGTGAAGAGGTGATAGTGGGGGTCCAGAGAGGACTGGAGGGCTGGTGGAGTGAAGAGGTGATAGTGGGGGTCCAGAGAGGACTGGAGGGCTGGTGGAGTGAAGAGGTGATAGTGGGGGTCCGGAGAGGACTGGAGGGCTGGTGGAGTGAAGAGGTGATAGTGGGGGTCCGGAGAGGACTGGAGGGCTGGTGGAGTGAAGAGGTGATAGTGGGGGTCCGGAGAGGACTGGAGGGCTGGTGGAGTGAAGAGGTGATAGTGGGGGTCCGGAGAGGACTGGAGGGCTGGTGGAGTGAAGGGGTGATAGTGGGGGTCTGGAGAGGACTGGAGGGCTGGTGGTGAAGTCCAGAAAGGTGGGGAGCCCATCTTCTAGTGCGGCGAGTTGGTTGATGGTCTCTGCAATGTCGGAGGATAGGTTGGAGGGTGGAGGGGGCTTGTTCTTTTGGAGAGGTACCAGGCATATCTTTGTTTCTTGGTCTTTTTGTAGGTAGTTGGTGCTGGTGGGTCTGTAGGTTCTGGTAGGTGGTGGTCTCTGTCCAGGGTGGGATGGAGTGATGTTGGCTCAGAGGTAGTAGGTTGAGTTTCCTCAGGTGCGGTCTCCCTGGTCTGGGTGAGGTCCGTGCTGGGGTTGGGCTGGCCAGTACCGATGGTCGGCGCTGAGTCAGGTGCAGTCTTGATTGTAGGTGGCTGGTTCTGCCAGGATCTGAAGAGGGTGTAGAGGTCCTGTTGTTCTTGTGGGTTCTCGTGATTCCTCTAGTAGCAGTCTGTGGCGTCTTGTCTTGTAGGGTTCTTCCGTGGTGTGGGAGGTAGTGGCTTTGTCCGGAGGGTCAAAGTTCGGTCCTGCCAGATCATCTCCTGTGCTGAGGGGCCGTTCCAGGCCTTGGCGAAGGTCGTCTCTCTTCATTTGGGGTGACGTGTAGAGGGGTCTGGAGAGGTGAGTCATCCTCTGCTTTGCTGCCTGGGGTGGTGTGGGTGAGTGGGGGGATGAATTGGCCATTGGCCAGTCTCCTTGAAGGTGAGGGATGTAGTTCCACAGGCTCTCCAGAAGAGGTAATAGTGGGGGTCTTTGAAGGATTTCTTCTGCCCATCTGCTGTCGAGGTACCAGGCCTCAATCCAGTTGGTGCAGTCGGTGTTGTCGGAGAGGATGTGGTGGGTGTATTCTGTCTCGTTCCTGTAGTGTCTCTCCAGGATCCCATGGTTCCTTCTGAGCCATTGCGTGGTGGCAATGGTTAGTTAACCTCTATGGGCTAGGTGGGACGCTGGCGTCCCACCTACGTAACAGCCACTTGCAGCCTGTGGCGCGATTTTCAAAATCTTAAAAATCCTATTACTTCAATTTCTCAAACATATGACTATTTTACAGCTATTTAAAGACAAGACTCTCGTTAATCTAACCACACTGTCCGATTTCAAAAAGGCTTTACAACGAAAGCAAAACATTAGATTATGTCAGCAGAGTACCAAGCCAGAAATAATCAGACACCCATTTTTCAAGCCAGCATATAATGTCACCAAAACCCAGAAGACAGCTAAATGCAGCACTCACCTTTGATGATCTTCATCAGATGACAACCCTAGGACATTATGTTATACAATACATGCATGTTTTGTTCAATCAAGTTCATATTTATATCAAAAACCAGCTTTTTACATTAGCATGTGACGTTCAGAACTAGCATACCCCCCGCAAACTTCCGGGGAATTCGCTAACATTTTACTAAATTACTCACGATAAACGTTCACAAAAAGCATAACAATTATTTTAAGAATTATAGATACATTACTCCTCTATGCACTCGATATGTCCGATTTTAAAATAGCTTTTTGGTGAAAGCACATTTTGCAATATTCTAAGTACATAGCCCAGGCATCACGGGCTCGCTATTTAGACACCCGGCAAGTTTAGCACTCACCAGAATCATATTTACTATTATAAAAGTTTGATTACCTTTTGTTGTCTTCGTCAGAATGCACTCCCAGGACGTCTACTTCAATAACAAATGTTGGTTTGGTCCAAAATAATCCATCGTTATATCCGAATAGCGGCGTTTTGTTCGTGCGTTCCAGACACTATCCGAAATGGTAAAGAAGTGTCGCGCGCATGGCGCAATTCGTGACAATAAAATTCTAAATATTCCATTACCGTACTTCGAAGCATGTCAACCGCTGTTTAAAATCAATTTTTACGCCATTTTTCTCGTAGAAAAGCGATAATATTCCGACAGGGAATGTTCTTTTCGGCAAACAGAGGAAAAAATCACAAAGGCGGGGGCGGTCGGGTCACGCGCATAAGCCCAGAGTCCCTTGATCGGCCACTTGAGAAAGGCGATAATGTGTTTCAGCCTGGGGCTGGAATGACGACATTCTGTTTTTTCCCGGGCTCTGAGCGCCTATGGACGACGTGGGAAGTGTCACGTTAGAGCAGAGATCCTTAGTAAAAGATAGAGATGGAAAAGAAGTTCAAGAAATGGTCAGACAGGCCACTTCCTGTAAAGGAATCTCTCAGGTTTTGACCTGCCATTTGAGTTCTGTTATACTCACAGACACCATTCAAACAGTTTTAGAAACTTTAGGGTGTTTTCTATCCATATGTAATAAGTATATGCATATTCTAGTTACTGGGTAGGAGTGGTAACCAGATTAAATCGGGTATGTTTTTTATCCAGCCGTGTCAATACTGCCCCCTAGCCCGAACAGGTTAATCGAGGCTGTCATTTGATGCTCTAGATGGGGTGAAGAGGGCTATCAGTTCCCTTGTCTTGGTCTGGTAGCCAGGTGGTAGAGGGCCTCTGGAGAGGTGTTCGCTGGTTGCTTCCAGGTGGTGTCTCGCTCTGATGAGTTTGGAGATCAGCTTAGCTGTTGTCTTGACACTGGGGTGGAAGAGGGTGGAGGTCCCATGTAGTGGGGTCTCTCTGGGTCGCTGTTCAGTAGTTCTAAGGGTGTGGAGAGGAGAAATGGGCCGCTGGAATGATGGTAGGGAATTGGAGGAGGAGATGTCTTCTGGTGTCGTGAAGAGGGGTCTCGGTGCTGCTGGTGTGGAGTCCTCTGTGTTGGTGCTCCTGGTATCTTGTCTTTGTGGAGGAGAAGGGCTGGGGACTGGTGAGTAGTCCATGGTACCCGTAGTAGTAGTTGTGGCCTCGGTGGCTTGGCTGAAGCTGCTGCCGGTGTAGTCTCTGTTCTGGAGGTGTTGCTGTGGTGGTGTTGAGTCAGAGGTGGATCAGTTCGCTGCTGGGGAGGTGTTTCTCTGGAGGTAGGTGGGTTTCTGGATTCCCTGGAGTGTGTGGAAGCCGTTGTGTAGCGTGGAGGAGGTCCCAGGGCATGGTGGTGTTCAATCTCCTCTGTGTGTGGGTGGTCCTCTGGGTTGGAGATGCTACGTGGAGGTGCAGGAGCTGTTCAGTCCTGTTCTGTTGGTCTGCTCTGCCTCCCTGTATAGTGGGAGTGCCTGCTGTAGGATGTCTTGTGGTGGTATCTGCCTGTACCAAGGGGGGACCGATGGCCTGTGTAGTAGTCCTGGTGTCTCAGACAGGTGTCTGGGCTGGGTCAGTCTCGTGGAGAGCGGTGGTGTTCTGCTGGACAGGTGTGTGTCCTCTGCTGGGTGGTGTGTTGAATGGAGGGGGAGATTGGTGTAGGCCTGGTCCATCTGTGGGTGCTGGGTCTGGTAGAGGTGGTCTCAGAGGGTTGGCTGGAGAGTGTGCCCTGTGGTCCTTTTGTTCTGCTCATGCCGTCCAAAGATCTGGTAGTGATGTCAGGCTGTTGGAGTGAAGCGGTCTCGGCTGGTCGGTGAGTGTGGTGGTGACGTTGTAGAGCTGGTTCCATCTTCCTGTGATGAGTAGATCGGTCTGGAGAGGTGTTTTAAGAACTTTCTGTTCGTCGAAGATGTGACGTTCTGGTGGTGAGACAGGGTTGCCCGCCAATTTGTTTTTAGGATGGCCCTTCAGTGCGTCGTCTCTTGAAGGATGTGGAGGGTAGGAAGGATCATTACATGGAGAATTGCGTTGGGCCCGGTGAACTTTCTCTTTTGGGGTGCTGTTTCCGCTGTGGGTGGGTGAGCGGTCCAGGAGGTATTGGAGGTAAGAGTCGAAGTCTGTGGGATTAGAAAGAGTCATTGATGAGGTTCCTAGGTGGTGTAGAAGTCCCTCACCTGGTCCTCCAAAGATGGTAGCCTTCCCCGTTGCTCTGCCATAGACCTGTGTGTTAGCGTTAAGGAGCGGTAGGCTCGTCCTCTCTGGTTTTAAGTGCCATATGAATTTTCTGAGGGTGGCAGGTCCAGGAGGTGTCAGAAGCAAGGGTGAACACTTGGGGGGTTGGAGCCAGCCCCTGTAGAGATCTTTCAGAGGTGTTTTGTGGTCATGGCAAGTGAATGAAGATGAGTAGTTAGCTGTCTTTTCTCTCTCCCATTGACTTGTATGGGGTGTTGGGAGCGGTTAGCTCTGGTTGTAGTAGGTTCATTTCGATATTGAGTGTGGGCCTTCCCAGGGTCCAAAGGGTGTTTAGGGCAGATGTCCACCTTCCTAGGTAGGTGCTCCTGTAACGGGGTCCTGTTTGGAGCTGTTAAAGAGGTCCATACTGTTGGGTTTTATTTCACTTATTAGATGTGATGCATTACCTTTTACAGTAGATGTAGGCCTAAGTATGAACGGACTGTAATGCACTAAGAGGTTTATATTGTATTAACATAGATTGAGCAACATATAATAGACATGACTAACTGGAGGGTTGCTGGCTAGTAGGAGTGTAGGCTGAGTAGACTCGTGACACACACACAATGCCTGGTTGTGGCAGGGGCGAAAATCTGACATCAACTTTGGAGGGGACAATTACATTAAATTTTCTCAAGAGCAATTCTTGAGGGGGACACCAAAAGTAGTGCTGTAACACATAGCCTACGTTGTAATATGTTAAATGTATATTGAGGAACCATACTTACTACTACTGGATAATTGATAGGTACAGTAGTTAACAGAAGGGTTGTCCCAACTTGTTCAAATGTTTAAATCATCATAATACTACTACTAATAATAGTTATAGCAGTGTTCCTTATCAGTCCAGTATGTCTGCAGGTATTTGTATTTACAACCAGCAGTACCAAGAAAAGCCAGTAGGTGGCAATGGTACTGTACACTGTATGGGTGCAGTTTTCGTAAATACAATGAACATGGTGTGATCTCGTCTAAAATAATCTCCATTGAGTAACATCACAAAGTTGTTCTCCGTATTGAATTGACCTTTTAATTTTACTTTTTCTGATACATTTATAAAGTCATTAAATATGTGCCACTGGCCTGAGTCTACTACAATAGCTTTACAAGAACAAAAAGCTAAAAATAAGTACAGTTCTAAAAGCAAAATAACTACTTCAATGAATAACCCAAATAAATCAACCAAAATATCCTTCAGTCTGTGTCTCAACTCTTCAAACAGCAGCTATGGACAAGTATGTCACACAAAGTATGACATTTTAAATAAAATAACATTAAATAAATAATTAGTAAGTGTACTGTCATGTACTAAAGCCTCCTGAGGACCTCTGCTGCCTCTCCACTGCTGCTACAGGGGTATTTGTTGTGAAAGAGAGGGATCTGCACTGAAAGAGAATCTATGTTTAGCTCTGGGTACTGATCTAGAGACTCATCCAACTCCCCCGTGAGAAGCGCTCTTTCCAACTTTTGCAGGACGTTTAGACTGTCCTGGTCAGAACGGTCGACAAACTGAACTTCCACACCATCCAACACAAAAAAATTCTGCCCTATAGTGATCCACTGCTTTGCCAGCAAATCGTCTTGAGTGTGTCTCAATGGATTCAATAGAGTCAATCAATGTTGTTGCTTTCTCATACAGTGCAAGGTAGCTTTCGTCATTTCTCTTGCCCCTGAGAGATGACCGCACACACTCGACTGCAGCCTGCATACCAGAGACAGTCTGAGTTTTCTTCTGCAGTGAAATGTTTAGACATTCAAGCTCTCCAAGAACAGCAGAGGCAAGTGTGAGGCCCAACACAGTCTTGCCTTTGCTGAAGTGCTCGAATAAGCCACTGGCGGTTGAAGCTGTCTTGGATGCAGTTGTTGCCATCTCCTCTAGGCTGCTTAGTACCCGCTCATACTGCCCTAGCACAGCTCTAATAGCAGTATTCCGCACAGTCCACCTCGTTGGACATAGGGGTTTCAGGGTGGTCAGATTTGTATCTTTGGACGTGGCAATTGATTCAAACATGCTCTTAAACTTTCCTGACTGGCCATAGAGGACACCTAACTGATGGACCCAAGAAAGGGAATCCCGGATCAGTGGGGAGGCTGTGCAGCCAGCCTGTGTAATCAGATTACACAGTGTGCTCCACAATGCACATAGAGGGCTAATGGCTGCTGCCTCCTCACAATTGCCTGTGCACCTGTGTATTTTCCTGCCATGTTTAGAGTCACCATCGTAGCTCTGCCCACGTAAGCCAGACATGGGCAAATTGAGCCTCAACAACACATCAGTTGCCACTTTCGCAATGCCCTCGCCTGTTGTCTCCGACACCCTGTATAGCCCAATAAACTCCTTGTGAGGGACAAGGTCATGGTCAACATAACGCAGGCAGACACTCTCCTGTTCAGCACCAGAGACATCTTGAGTACCATCAACAATTACTGAAAATTGTACAATCGGAAGAGACCTAATCTCAGCTGCAATGCCTTGAATGACTGTATTGGCCATGATGTTCAGAATTTCATTCTGTACTCCTAACTACCGGTACCCAAAACTACACAATTAATCAAAACAGCAATACCATTGCCTTAACCTGTTGGGTCTAGGGGGCAGCATTTGCACGTCTGGATAAAAAAAATGTACCCGATTTAATCTGGTTACTAATCCTACCCAGTAACTACAATATGCATATACTTATTATATATGGATAGAAAACACTAAAGTTTCCAAAACTGTTTGAATGGTGTCTGTGAGTATAACAGAACTCATTTGGCAGGCAAAACCCTGAGACATTTTCTGACAGGAAGTGGATACCTGATGTGTTGTATTGACTTTAAACCTATCCCATTGAAAAACACAGGGGTTTAGGAATATTTTGGCACTTCCTATTGCTTCCACTAGATGTCACCAGCCTTTACAAAGTGTTTTGAGTCTTCTGGAGGGAGATCTGACCGAACAAGAGCCATGGAACGTTGATGTCCCATTAGACACCTGGCGCGCTAGTTCATGTTGGGTACCCTCGTTCCAATACGTTATAAAAGAGTATGCATTCGTCCACCTTGAATATTATTCATGTTCTGGTTAAAAAAGGCCCTAATGATTTATGCTATACAACGTTTGACATGTTTGAACGAACGGAAATATATTTTTTCCCCTCGTTCATGACGAGAAGTCCGGCTGGCTTACATCATGTGCTAACGAGACGGAGATTTTTGGACATAAATGATGAGCTTTTTTGAACAAAACTACATTCGTTATGGACCTGTGATACCTGGAAGTGACATCTGATGAAGAGAATCAAAGGTAATGGATTATTTACATAGTATTTTCGATTTTAGATCTCCCCAACATGACGTCTAGTCTGTATCGCAACGCGTATTTTTCTGGGCGCAGTGCTCAGATTATTGCAAAGTGTGATTTCCCAGTAAGGTTATTTTTAAATCTGGCAAGTTGATTGCGTTCAAAAGATGTAAATCTATAATTCTTTAAATGACAATATAATATTTTACCAATGTTTTCTAATTTTAATTATTTAATTTGTGACGCTGACTTGACTGCCGGTTATTGGAGGGAAACGATTTCCTCAACATCAATGCCATAGTAAAACGCTGTTTTTTGATATAAATATGAACTTGATAGAACTAAAAATGCATGCATTGTCTAACATAATGTCCTAGGAGTGTCATCTGATGGAGATTGTAAAAGGTTAGTGCATCATTTTAGCTGGTTTTATGGTTTTGGTGACCCTGTCTTTGACTTGACAAAACATTACACACAACTCTTGTAAATGTACTGTCCTAACATACTCTAAATTTATGCTTTCGCCGTAAAACCTTTTTGAAATCGTAAAACGTGGTTAGATTAAGGAGATGTTTATCTTTCAAATGGTGTAACATAGTTGTATTTTTGAAAAATTTGAATTTTGACATTTATTTGGATTCAAATTTGCCGCTCTTGAAATGCACCTGCTGTTGATGGAGTGCACCACGGGTGGCACGCTAGCGTCCCACCTAGCCCCAAGAGGTTAAACAAATCTTAGTTCAGTCACCAGTTTAAGTTGAGAGTGGGGGTATCTATGGCATTTTCCAATTATGTCCCTATTTTACAAGATAACAAAAAAATTTGAACCTTTCATAATGTTGCCAAACAAAGACTCAACAAACTTACCTGAGACTCCCTGTCTCTGCCAGTCTGTCCCTGCATATCTGTCCCCAACTCTGCTGTCTGTGTGCCATCTGTTGCCTGCTCTGCCTAATGACATCAATGTGAAACATTTCTATTAGCATTTCACTTCTTTCTTATGAACATTTTATCAACTAGTCTTTGAGATATTAGGCTACTAGGGTTCTTACTTTGCGTTTTGGTGTACTGAAAAATACTCTGATGTCCGTCTTTTTTCTTTTTTCTGCCATTTTTCTACCTGGCTGGCTACACACACACACAGTGTGTAGGTTATTTACAGTAGGAGATGGGCTTCTATCATCTTATCTTCTATCATTCTATATGGACTTCGATCTAAAAGGTAGCTAGCAAATGTGAAACGGATTAAAATGACAAGAGTTGACAGCTGTATGAGTTCACCATTTACACAACATATGCTGCAACCTTTTGTAATTTTAATAGTTTGTTTCATATTGGCTGGCTTCCAACAATAGCTGAATTTGCAAAGCTAGTGAGCGCCAATTCCGTTTCAGTGGTGTTTGCTATAATCTTTGTTACCCGAGTTAAATAAAGTTGAAATAAAATAAATAAAAGTTCCCTTGCGACAATTTAGCTTTTGCAACGAGACCATTAAATATATTTAAGACCATTGTCTTAAAATTAGAACCTGTTCAGTTTGGATTTCAGTTTATCGCTAACCTTATCACAGGGACTTTGAAGCACTAACTTACATCATCTGCATGCTGATTTCGGAATAAATTGACGATAGCAAAGATTCCATCTTTGACGAGGCCACATAAATGGAATAGGTACTAGCTAGCTTAATAGTTAATATTTGCGCGCTACCTCTGCATATTCAGCTAGTGTGTGTGCGCGATTGACTGGCTAACCTCACGTCAGTTACGTTCATTGAGTGCTTTTCAGACAGTAGATACGACCTCTCTGTTACGGAGCAAGCTAAGGAACTGGCAGTGGATCAAACCATTGTGAGGCAAAGGGTGGGGGTGTCGCAATCTTTTGAAACTTAAAAACGCGCTATTAAGTGTCTATAATCAGCACAATTGCTTTCATTGCGTATTATTAATATTATTTAAATTACATAGTTATGTTTCAGTGATATATTGGGGGGGACAAATCATATTTTTCCCAGGAAGGGGGGGTCGTGTCCCCCCCGTCCCCCCCGGGATTTCCGCCCCTGGGTTGTGGGGGCCGCTCAAGCACAAAAGCAGACACTGTCCTAACTGTAGCATAAGAACAGGCACTGTCCTTGGGTGTCTGACTCTCGGGTACACACATGAAGATAAGCTAGAAGACAACTATGCTTGGCAACAAAGATGCGTCTAGAGGCTGGGACCAGCCTGCACGCCAACGATAGGATGAGTAAGTTTAAACCACGCTCATCCTCCCTCTGACAGGCCAGCAGTGAGCTGGAACTATCTCTGTCAGAGTATTTAATGAAGAACTTATGATGTCATTTTCAGTTCTCTGTTTGCCCTGCGAGGTGTTACAGTGAACCCGTATATACGAACATTGCATTTACCATTTATTCTGCTTGACTAATTCTATTAATAAACAGCTGAAAATATATTCAGTAGCCTAGTGTTAAATTTTGTTCTGATACCAGAATTGAATTGACGCAGCCCTAACAATACTTACCTTTGAAGGTGTGTGTCTGTGTTATGGATTCTCCATAGGCTTCCATTGTAGTGAAGAGAGCGGTGGGTTATACTGTTGGTCTGGTGGTCTTTGCTCCTTGTCTGTGTGGGCCAACATTCTGAGGCTATAATAGGATGAAGTTTACCCTTGTGGGGTTGTAGTCCACCCATTGCTTCCTTCCTGGGAGGTGTTTTCTATTTTTCCACTGTGGTTGAAGTTCAGGTAGTGGTGCTGTGTTATTGGTTTCCCATAGGTATTCATTGTGAAGTTCAGGTAGTGGTGCTGTGTTATTGGTTTCCCATAGGTATTCATTGTGAAGTTCAGGTAGTGGTGCTGTGTTATTGGTTTCCCATAGGTATTCATTGTGAAGTTCAGGTAGTGGTGCTGTGTTATTGGTTTCCCATAGGTATTCATTGTACCGGTGGAGAGCAGTGGGCTATATCAGCGTGTTGAAGGCCTAAGCTTCTCAGGGGTGTGGGTTCGAATCCTGGGGCTGTAGGAGGATGGAGATTACTCCCTTGGGGTTGTCACCAGTCTGGTGTTTTGTTCCTCCGAGGTGTTTTTCTATTTTTCCACTGTTGTTGAAGTTGGGTACT
Organism: Salmo salar; assembly: GCF_965601325.2. NCBI lineage: Eukaryota > Metazoa > Chordata > Actinopteri > Salmoniformes > Salmonidae > Salmo > Salmo salar. The sequence goes on along the minus strand of NW_027675497.1, from coordinate 65,128 downwards.
AGTGTGAATTCCATAGGTTTCCATTGTAGTGGTAGGAGCGAAGTGCCGTGCTGAGTTCAAGTAGGAGTTGGATCCTCGTAGGTGCGGGTTTTAGAAACCTGTTGTGTGTGTTACAGCTCCTCTGGTTGTGTGGTAGTAGCTCTGCTCTGGTGTTGGGGATAGTGGTCTCCTTTAACCTGAGTTGTCCATCCGTTGGTGGTGCTACCCATGCTAGAGGGAATACTTACCTGGAGTGGCACATAGGAGGTGAGGATACTACTAACCTGGGGTGGCACATAGGAGGTGAGGATAATACTAACCTGGGGTGGCACATAGGAGGTGAGGATAATACTAACCTGGGGTGGCACATAGGAGGTGAGGATAATACTAACCTGGGGTGGCACATAGGAGGTCAGGATAATACTAACCTGGGGTGGCACATAGGAGGTGAGGATAATACGTACCTGGGGTGGCACATAGGAGGTGAGGATAATACGTACCTGGGGTGGCACATAGGAGGTGAGGATAATACTAACCTGGGGTGGCACATAGGAGGTGAGGATAATACTAACCTGGGGTGGCACATAGGAGGTGAGGATAATACTAACCTGGGGTGGCACATAGGAGGTGAGGATAATACTAACCTGGGGTGGCACATAGGAGGTGAGGATAATACTAACCTGGGGTGGCACATAGGAGGTCAGGATAATACTAACCTGGGGTGGCACATAGGAGGTCAGGATAATACTAACCTGGGGTGGCACATAGGAGGTGAGGATAATACGTACCTGGGGTGGCACATAGGAGGTGAGGATAATACGTACCTGGGGTGGCACATAGGAGGTGAGGATAATACTAACCTGGGGTGGCACATAGGAGGTGAGGATAATACTAACCTGGGGTGGCACATAGGAGGTGAGGATAATACTAACCTGGGGTGGCACATAGGAGGTGAGGATAATACTAACCTGGGGTGGCACATAGGAGGTGAGGATAATACTAACCTGGGGTGGCACATAGGAGGTGAGGATAATACTAACCTGGGGTGGCACATAGGAGGTGAGGATAATACTAACCTGGGGTGGCACATAGGAGGTGAGGATAATACTAACCTGGGGTGGCACATAGGAGGTGAGGATAATACTAACCTGGGGTGGCACATAGGAGGTGAGGATAATACGTACCTGGGGTGGCACATAGGAGGTGAGGATAATACTAACCTGGGGTGGCACATAGGAGGTGAGGATAATACTAACCTGGGGTGGCACATAGGAGGTGAGGATAATACTAACCTGGGGTGGCACATAGGAGGTGAGGATAATACTAACCTGGGGTGGCACATAGGAGGTGAGGATAATACTAACCTGGGGTGGCACATAGGAGGTGAGGATACTACTAACCTGGGGTGGCACATAGGAGGTGAGGATAATACTAACCTGGGGTGGCACATAGGAGGTGAGGATAATACTAACCTGGGGTGGCACATAGGAGGTGAGGATAATACTAACCTGGGGTGGCACATAGGAGGTGAGGATAATACTAACCTGGGGTGGCACATAGGAGGTGAGGATAATACTAACCTGGGGTGGCACATAGGAGGTGAGGATAATACTAACCTGGGGTGGCACATAGGAGGTGAGGATAATACTAACCTGGAGTGGCACATAGGAGGTGAGGATAATACTAACCTGGGGTGGCACATAGGAGGTGAGGATAATACTTACCTGGGGTGGCACATAGGAGGTGAGGATAATACTAACCTGGAGTGGCACATAGGAGGTGAGGATAATACTAACCTGGGGTGGCACATAGGAGGTGAGGATAATACTTACCTGGGGTGGCACATAGGAGGTGAGGATAATACTAACCTGGAGTGGCACATAGGAGGTGAGGATAATACTAACCTGGGGTGGCACATAGGAGGTGAGGATAATACTTACCTGGGGTGGCACATAGGAGGTGAGGATAATACTAACCTGGAGTGGCACATAGGAGGTGAGGATAATACTAACCTGGGGTGGCACATAGGAGGTGAGGATAATACTTACCTGGGGTGGCACATAGGAGGTGAGGATAATACTAACCTGGGGTGGCACATAGGAGGTGAGGATAATACTAACCTGGGGTGGCACATAGGAGGTGAGGATAATACTAACCTGGGGTGGCACATAGGAGGTGAGGATAATACTAACCTGGGGTGGCACATAGGAGGTGAGGATAATACTAACCTGGGGTGGCACATAGGAGGTGAGGATAATACTAACCTGGGGTGGCACATAGGAGGTGAGGATAATACGTACCTGTATGGGTCCAGTGGTGTTCTTGAAGTTTTGTAGATGAGATGTCCTGTTTCAGGGAGGTCTTTGTTGTTGAGCCTCTCTTTTCTATCCTCACCTGTAGGTGGTCGGGGGGTCTTGTTTGTTGCGTCCGTTGGTGTGAAGTGTGATCTTGCCTTTAGTTGTGGAAGACGTTGTTTTCTGTCCAGTCGTGTAGATGTCTTGTGTCTTGGTTGGAGTTCTAGAAGTGCTGTGTCGGGTCTTTTGTAGTGTAGATCTCTGTTGTAGATGTAGATAAGGTGCCTGGGATGGCTGTGTCCAGGCCCCCCGACGCCCAACACCCAGGCGTCTGGCCATGGTTAGGTTTTTGTTTGTTAAAAACCTGTTGGGGCTAGGGGGCAGTATTGACAATTTCGGAAAAAAATATGTGCCCATATTAAACTGCCTCCTACTCAAACTCAGAAGCTAGGATATGCATATTATTAGTAGATTTGGATAGAAAACACTCTGAAGTTTCTAAAACCGTTTGAATGGTGTCTGTGAGTATAACAGAACTCATATGGCAGGCAAAAACCTGAGAAATCCTACCAGGAAGTGGAAATCTGGATGCATGGGCTCTCTTCAAGTCGTTTCCTATTGAATACACAGTGACGTAGTAATAATTGTGCACTTCCTACCGCTTCCACTAGATGTCGACAGTCTTTACAAAGTTGTTTGAAGCTTCTACGATGAACAGAGCCCGAATGACAAGGAGGGGAAGTTGTTGAGGCAGGGGGTGACATCACTTCTTGGAGCGCGTTCATGAGGATGGATCCCTCCTGTTCCAAACCTTTTTCAAGACACAGGAACCGTCCGGTTGAAATATTACTGAATCTTCACGTTCTAAAGGCCCTAAAGATTGATGTTTTACAACGTTTGACATGTTTGAACGAACGTAAATACAACTTTTCTTTACTTTTCATCGCGACATCATCCGCGCGCTTTCTACACTTGGAGTAGCTTACTGGACACACGAACAACAAGGAGTTATTTGGACATAAATGATGGACTTTATCGAACAAAACAACATTTGTTGTGGACCTGGGATTCCTGGAAGTGCCTTCTGATGAAGATGATTAAAGGTAAGGGAATATTTCTAATGCAATGTATGATTTTAGATGACTCCAAGATGGCGGCTATCTGTATAGCCTACTGTATTTTTCTGAGCTCAGTACTCAGATTATTGCAAAGAGTGCTTTCCTCGTGAAGCTTTTGGAAATCTTTCATAGCGTTTGCATAAAGGAGATGTTCATCTATAATTCTTTGAATGACAGTTTAACCTCTATGGGCTAGGTGGGACGCTTGCGTCCCACCTACTCAACAGCCAGTGTAATCCCGTGGCGCGTTATTCAAATTCCTCAAAAATGCAAAAACTTCAATTTTTCAAACATATTACTATTTTACACCATTTTAAAGACAAGACTCTCGTTAATCTAACCACACTGTCCGATTTCAAAAAGGCTTTACAACGAAAGCAAAACATTAGATTATGTCAGCAGAGTACCCAGCCAGAAATAATCAGACACCCATTTTTCAAGCTAGCATATAATGTCACATAAACCCAGAAGACAGCTAAATGCAGCACTCACCTTTGATGATCTTCATCAGATGACAACCCTAGGACATTATGTTATACAATACATGCATGTTTTGTTCAATCAAGTTCATATTTATATCAAAAACCAGCTTTTTACATTAGCATGTGACGTTCAGAACTAGCATACCCCACGCAAACTTCCGGGGAATTCGCTAACATTTTACTAAATTACTCACGATAAACGTTCACAAAAAGCATAACAATTATAGATACAGACCTCCTCTATGCACTCGATATGTCCGATTTTAAAATAGCTTTTTGGTGAAAGCACATTTTGCAATATTCTAAGTACATAGCCCAGGCATCACGGGCTCGCTATTTAGACACCCGGCAAGTTTAGCACTCACCATAATCATATTTACTATTATAAAAGTTTGATTGCCTTTTGTTGTCTTCGTCAGAATGCACACCCAGGACTGCTACTTCAATAACAAATGTTGGTTTGGTCCAAAATAATCCATCGTTATATCCGAATAGCGGCGTTTTGTTCGTGCGTTCCAGACACTATCCGAAATGGTAAAGAAGTGTCGCGCGCATGGCGCAATTCGTGACAATAAAATTCTAAATATTCCATTACCGTACTTCGAAGCATGTCAACCGCTGTTTAAAATCAATTTTTACGCCATTTTTCTCGTAGAAAAGCGATAATATTCCGACAGGGAATCTCCTTTTCGGCAAACAGAGGAAAAAAATCACAAAGGCGGGGGCGGTCGGGTCACGCGCATAAGCCCAGAGTCCCTTGATCGGCCACTTGAGAAAGGCGATAATGTGTTTCAGCCTGGGGCTGGAATGACGACATTCTGTTTTTTCCCGGGCTCTGAGCGCCTATGGACGACGTGGGAAGTGTCACGTTAGAGCAGAGATCCTTAGTAAATGATAGAGATGGAAAAGAAGTTCAAGAAATGGTCAGACAGGCCACTTCCTGTAAAGGAATCTCTCAGGTTTTGACCTGCCATTTGAGTTCTGTTATACTCACAGACACCATTCAAACAGTTTTAGAAACTTTAGGGTGTTTTCTATCCATATGTAATAAGTATATGCATATTCTAGTTACTGGGTAGGAGTGGTAACCAGATTAAATCGGGTATGTTTTTTATCCAGCCGTGTCAATACTGCCCCCTAGCCCTAACAGGTTAAATCTCTGACACGTGTTAACTGTCATGGGTGCACTGCACTGCTCTGACGCGCTGGCCAGAGGGGTCCGGGCGCACCCGGCCAAAGTTGTAGACCCCATGGTTGCCCACTTGTAGAAGTACCCTGGGTAGCGTTGGTTGGGCTTAGATCCGTCCGTCCGTCGGGTTAAGGTTAGAGTGGGTTAGGGTTAGAGTTAGGGTTAGGTTTGAAAAAAAACAGACGAATCTGATATGCACTGGCACAGGCAAAACTTTAAATAAATGGTAAAAACCTAGTATAAAATACCTTAATTAAGAACAGGGGAGGGAAAAAAGAAAAAAAGAGGGGGGGGGGGGGGGAAAGAAGGAAAATAAAAAATATTTATAAACAGATTACCCGGAAGATAAAACCTAGGTTTGCAACCCAAGATGCAATCCCTAAGGGATAGAAGCCAAAACCCAAGGTCAAGACCACCAACCTGAAATTAGGTCATAGACATACAGGGGTTAAAGTTCGGCACACCAGCTCCAAGAGTTAGGGCCAAACGGGGTGATATAAGGGTCAGAGGGTATAAGGGTTAGAATTAGATGAGGGGGTATGAAAGTTAGATAAGGGGGTATAAGGGTTAGGGTTAGATAAGAAGGTATAAAGGTTAAGGTTAGATAAAAGGGTATAAGGGTTAGGATTAGATAAGAAGGTATAAAGGTTAAGGTTAGATAAAGGGTATAAGGGTTAGGATTAGATAAGAAGGTATAAAGGTTAAGGTTAGATAAAAGGGTATAAGGGTTAAGGTTAGAACTAAGGGGATGTAAAGGTTTAATAAAGAAATATAAAGGGTAAACTGAGGGTTAGATAAGGGGATGTAAAGGTTTGGGTAGGTAAGGGGGTGTCAAGGTTAGGGTTAGATAAGCAGGTATAAGGGTTAGGGTTAGATAAGGGGTATAAGGTTAAGGTTAGAGCTAAGGGGATATAAAGGTTACATAAAGGGATACAAAAGGTTAAGGTTAGGATTATAAGGGAGTATAAGAGTTAGGGTTAAATAACGGGGTATCAAGGTTAGGATTAGGTAAGCAGGTGTAAAGGTTAGGGTTAGATAAGGGGATATAAAGGTTAAGATCAGAACTAGAGGGGTATGAGGATTAGATAAAGGGATATGAGGGTTCGGGTAGGGGTTAGGTAAGAAAGGTGCAGAGATTGAGGTGAAAATGGAAAAATAAGGGTTGGGACCTAATAACCAGGGGTTGGGGTTAAAGTTAGGATCAATCCAAGAATCAGGTTTAGATCTAGGGTCTAGGGGTTAAGGTTAGGCATGAGGATCTAGAAATTAGGGTAGATAATTAGGATTTTAGAATTAGGGTTGAATATAAGGGTCTAGGATAGGGGATCAGGATTTCGAGGAGTAGAATTTCAGGAGTGGGGAACCGCCCGACAAACACACAAATAAAAGGTACCGATACAGGGCAATAATAAGTGCTACTACACAAAGGCAAGACCACAATAGACGGATCAACGTCCCACACTGAGTGTAAAAATAAGTGCTATTGAATTAAGATAAGTGCTCAAAAAATATATACCAAAGAAAGTCAAAATAAAACCACGCCACACTAAAAGATGCAGAAAATTAATGTACATAAAATAAATATCATCATAAATGTTAAAAAAACATATAAAAATAAACGTAAATCATAAATAAACAATTAAAAAAAGACGTACATATAAAAATAAGTGCTTTGATAAATAAAAAAATAAATAAATAGATAAACAAACATACCCCACTAAATATGCAAGTGCTTTAAACTCAAAATAAGTGCTATGGGGGTATATATAGAAAGATAAAACCACACCACACTAAATAAATAATAATAACATAAATATAATCCTATGAATAAAATAAGTGCCATAATATTGATCATAAGTGCTAGAAAATATATGTAAAAATAAATAAATTATTAAATTATTTGATAAACGAACATTTATCTTGGGCGGTTCTCCCACAGCCCCCCACCATCCTATCCCTAAGCGAACCCCACTCATCCAATCCCACTGGAGATGGCACCTCTCATCAGGTAAGTAAGCCAGAATAAATTTAATATTTTTCATTCAGGCCCTTGGGATCTATTGTTTGGAGGCGCCCAATCCAAATTCTTTCCATCCCCTGTCGTTGTTTCCTAGACCAGCCCCCGTTTGTCTCCAGACCAAAGATTTTCAAATTATCACTGGCATGAAGGCTAAAATGTAAATACAACCCCGTGCTCTTATTACCTTTTGCCATATTGTATAGGTGTTGTTTTAGTCTAGCCTGTAGTGCATTCTTGGTTTCTCCTATATACATTTTTTGGCACAATTTGCACTTGATTACATAAATCAAGTTTGTCGTTGACAATTCGATTCTCTGTCTTATAGGAAACCCCAAACCCGAGAAGGCATTAGTAATATATTTTGGTCTCTCCAGGTATTTTTCCAATTTGTTAGGTACCTCTTTCTGCCGGAAGGCAGAGTGGACTAATTTATCCCCAAGGTTTTTATTTTTCCTATATGCTGAGATTATTCTACAATTCAACAGCCCCTCCACCGCTTGTTGCGCTTCCCGGAAGTTAGACCTCAACGTCCTGCTAAGTCCACCC